>NC_087349.1:44285921-44588951 GCF_030014295.1 Loxodonta africana
ATTCTTCTCGCTGGCAGAAGCTTCCTTAGCAGGACAGTTATTGCTGATTTCTTCAGAAGTAGTTGTATAAGCAGCAGCTGGTGTTGGTAAAGGTAGGCTAGCAGTGTTTTCTCCCTGCTCCCCATTTTCACTACTGTTGGCACACCCATCACCATTGCTGTTCAAGTTTCCACTTGCATGAGGCGATACGCTAACCAGTGGAAAGTTTTCTGCCTTAGAGCCACTTTTCCTAGCTTCACGTTGTCTCTTACGGTATTCTAATAGAGAAACCTTAAGCAAGAAAAAGAAGGAAAAGCAAATCTTTTATTCTTGTTATATATGTCAGAGTTGATCACTTATATATATATATATTAAAAAAAAACTATTTACGTTAGGAAAATTATGTAAAATAGCTGGATTCTGAACAAATAATTAACAATTATCAAATGTCTACTATATGCCAGGTATTGTACCAAATGATTTACATACATTATCTCATTTAATCCTCACAACAACCCTATGAAATAGGTATCATCCCCATTTTACAGATGAGGAAATTGAGTAACTCACTCACTCAAGGTCACACAGCTGGTGAGTGTTGGAGCCGGGATTCGAACCTAGGTCTTACTTGAAAGCCCGTGCTCTTTCCACTATACTACATTGCTTCCCACAAAGTTGCCAACTGGACTCTGTTATAAAAATTAAAAGCACACATCACTAAAATTCTTTGACTTGCAAAGCAATAAGCGTATTAGCAAAATAAGTATTGTAGTTTTTCTCCTTCCTCTGAAATAAGGCATCTGCCAACCAAATACTGGTGCTAAATCAAGGGACTTAAAAGTACCACTTATTTATTTTTTAAATAATACCTATCTATTAGTACAACAGATTTCAAAATACTCTTCCATCCATGCTCTACGTACTATAGATATTATGAATGAGGAAAGAGGCATTTCTTCTATACAAGGCTGCCTGTTCTATGTCAAGTAAAGGTGAAAAGAGCACAAATCATATTCAACTCTATTTAGTTGGGAGCAGTTATTTTTTAAAGTTACTCATTTGGTGAAATAAATCATTACATCTTGGAATTTTGGTCTCTGAAACCATGCTTTCAAGGATTTTCTAAATCACTAGAATTTTTTACTTTTTCTGTAAACATTTTCTAATTGAGCATTTACAAAAGGCTTTAAAATGACATATCAAAAATTTAAATGAAGAATGCCTTACATAATACACATTATAGCTACTCATTACCCTCAGAAGTATTTAAAAAACATTATTAAAAAGAGTATAAATTGTTAGATTTGTAACCTTTTTCTTTTGTGGTGGGTTCTGGGGTGTGCAACTTCCGTCGATCAAATTGTCATTAACAGTCCGTCCAAAACCAGATACAAGCCCCTCTTCTGAAGTGCAAAACACAGTGGTTTCCATAAACATGCCTCTAGTATCATCCTGCATCAGGCACTTGGACTCACTTATTCGGAAGCCTCCTCCAACCTCCAACTGATGTGAGGGTGTCAGATCCCTCAAGTTAGAGTTTACTGAGAAATTAACCCCTGTTCTGTCAGGACTCTTTACCCAGGAGGAATATATCGTGGCCCGTCCAGAATGAGTAGATTCCAGTTGGCTGGCAGACTCAGTCCTGTCATGTGTAGGCGTTTCCATGGTTTTATGTAAGGCAGTTTGCTCGACCACATCGAGTCCCAGTTGGAGGTCTGATACTGGTTCCTTTTCTCCAGGGCACTGCCTACTGACCTCGGTCCTACTCCTTGGGCTGGTATAACCGATAGTCTTTATTTCTTGCAGACCCGTTTCAGTTAAGTTAGAATTCCTAAAAGGCCCCAACGTTAACAGGGTTGAAGATCTGTCATATCCCTGTTTATAGAGTTAAAAAAAAAAAATACAGAAATCATCACACCTTGACATTGCTTGTTTAAAGTCTACCAATAATGTAAGCAAAATAATGATACTAGGAGAAATTCCCCCCCTTTTTTTAATAACTCCTTACCTCTTGACTGTAAGTGCGTCTCTTAATTTCAGGAGAACTTTCTGGGGAAGAAATATTCTATATAAAAAAATATTAGAAGTGAAAATTAAAATATATTGCCAAATCCATGATTATTTACAGAAATGAAAACTTAAAATGAGAAAGTACTGCAGACTTTGGTTTAGACTTTATTTCCATTCCCCAAATAATGCTTTAAGGTATATTTGATACATGTAGTCACTTAGTCTGACTATGTATCAATAACAAGGAAGTTAGGCTCATTTTAATGAAAAACTTCCAATTAAGTGTCTGTTCCCAGTTTTCTCTTTCACTTCCTGAAAACCTTTTTTCTACTCAATGTACTAGTTCATTTACATTTCTTACCTCAAAGTGCATGGTATTTCCTGGTGTACCAGGAGTTACTGGGGTAACTGGTGAATATATAGGTTTATAACCATTTCTACACATTTCATCATCTGATTTCATCCGTGGAGGAGTGGCAAATGATGGGTCTAGAGGAGTAATATCGGTGTGAGTTGGTGTAGCATACGGTGAAGGAGTAGGTGTGGAGGTTTCGGAGTAAGCGGGATCTAGTAACTGATAAAGTCTTCGTTTTTTTAGTGGTGTAGTTAAATCTGTTGGTGAAAATAATTTATAAGACATTATATACTGTTGGTATCTGCTACAATCTATATGTGTACTACATTCTAAAAAATAACAAAACATCGACGATACTAATTCTGATGACTTTCCCCCAAGTCTAATTTCATGGTTTTTAAAGATAGTATTAACATGAAGCAATCTCTTCCAAATTAGTTAACTTCACTATTAGCAAGCATTATCTTTGCTGAAGGCTTTCAGGCCTAGGGGTTTCAGAGAAATCTTGCAAGTATTGATGTTAACTTCTTAGAGTCCATAAATCCCAGCAAACATGGTATTGCAAATTAACGTTTTTATGTCTATATTCATCAGAAAGTCTGAAGGACAGAAAAGAAAGTAATATGTGACAATGTGAATCATTTCTGAAATAGCACAGCAGTAACTAGAATATGCCTGTTAAGAAGCTATATATAACCTTGCCACATTGCTCACACTAAAACAATACTCAAAAAAAATTCTACCTGACAGGGAACAGCTATCATTTAATAGTAGTGGACTTTTACTTTCACCATTGACTGTAGGACTTCTGGATCTTTCTTGACAGGGTGAATTAAATCTATGTAAAATTGCAGAATTTTCTTCCTCCAAAGCTTGTTTCAACCATCGCTGGAATACATAAAATAATAAATGGATAGAAATCAATTTTTAGCTGTTTACATACCCTATAAATGTACAACAGATTCCAAAAGCATTTCACTACTAGGGAATGAGACTGGCATTTGGCTTATCCTAGTTTTTTATATCCCAAGAAAAGTTTACCTTCTTGCATGAGCCAGAAATGTTTTCAGGAGGTTCTTTTCTTCTCCTTTTTTCTGAAAGGAATGGTGAAGTAAATCGAATGTAATGCTTAGGAGTAGAGTATACATGGGGACTGTAAGTGAGACCTGGTAAAGAATTGAGCTGTGTAGCCAGCACTTCAGGATCCGTAGTTATGCGCAGAGGCCTTTCTGAAAGACTGTCTGAAGGTTTTCCTGGCTTTTCATTCTTCTCACTTAACCATTCATTGACCAAGTGCTGAAGAAAAGAAAAATTTGGATCACTATACATGTAATTACAGAGATTCTCCAATATAGAATATTCCAATTTGAAATTGGTATTTTAAATAATAATTATATATTATTTATATATATTATTCATATATATGATGTCCAAATAAATGACTCAACATTTCCTTGATTATCTATTATTCCTAAAATTGTTTATACAATACTATTTTGTAGGAACAAAACACATGATGACTATTGGAAATTCATATACATAAAAACACTCATGCTTTTTAATATAGTAAAATCTTAGGAGACTTCAGTGCCAATTAATAAAAACAAACACTAAATTTAGGTTTGTAACTGCTTCTATTATAGGTAAAAAATGTCCAGTTTAAACTGATTTTAAGCAGTGCTTTTCAGATGAGGGCAGTGCACATACTTTTTAAAGAAAGCTTTGAGCACTGAGAATCAATGATTGAGAAAGTTTGACTATCTCTTATATTTCTCTTTTGAAAATTCACTTAACCATTTTCTTAATTCTGCTGATTCTTTGATAGACAGTATACATAATTCAGTCTTTAGTGGCTATCCTCTAAATTACTACTGATTAATGATTACTCAACTTTAAGATTACATTTGTCAGCACAAGCACTTTGTTTTTTTGCTGTCTGTGCATTCGTATCTTTTCTATCTAGATATCAAATAATATTCCTTTTATTATAAATATAATTTATAGATACTTAGGAAAGTATTATGTATGTGTGTATATATACACATTTACACATACAGAAACACACATTAGAAAAATAGCCTACTCATTTTATCTTCCAGAAGTAACCACTATGAATATTTTGGCCTCTTTCTAGCCTTTTTTTCTACACGTACAGAACTACCTTTCTAAGACAAGCAATATGATGTAATGGAGAAGCACATGGGAGTCTGGAACCAGAATGCCTGGTGTGATACTTTCACACCTTGAGCAAATTATGTAACCTTTCTATACCTCAGTAACCTTATCTGTAAAATAAGTCTTAACAGAATTTAGCACTACAAATGGGATTGTGAGGATTAAAACAGTTAACATATGTAAGGCTCTTAGAAAAAGGCTGTCTTAGGAAAAAAAGCTGTCAGCATTGAGAGTCAGTGATTCAGGGATTTAGTCTCTCTTATGTTCCTATGCTTTAAAATTCACTCAAGAACCGTTTTAACTTACCCTGCAATTCTTTGATATACAATATACACAGTTCAGTTTTTGCCAGCTATACGCCAGCAACGTACACCAGAGCAATATCTGGCAGAGAATAAATTTTATGTATTATTAAAGTGAATGTAGCCTTTATTTTAGAGGAAATCATGACAATTTTGATTCCCCTACACTGTCAAACAGTATGTGGTTTAAATTAACAGTAGAATACCATATGCAGAACCTTTGGACAAAAGAGGCTTTTTTTTTGAGAGACTCAATATAGATAGCAGCCCACATCTCAGACCAGGGAGATGCAGGAGCTCATATCAAACTAGGAATTTAAATCAACTTTAGTACCACAGTAATAGTCATTTAATTGAACAGGGATCATGTCGATAGATATTTGCTGTTGAGAAAGCAGCTTCCTACATTCTTTTAACCTGAGTTTTTTCCTTTTTACTGATTCAAATTACAGAGAAAAGCTGGAATTGTTTCATTTCCTTCCAAGTGGCCAAAAATAATGGTTTGTTTTTAAAGTACTGGCTTGCTTGCTTAAGCTATGTGGTGCAGTAGAAAGAGCATGTGTTGGAGAACAGGGACAGAGCTGTGTTTAGATCCTAGCTCTCAGTAGCCCAGTTGTGACATTATAGCAGGTAAGTTACTGAGTGTGTTACTTCTCATGGTTTAGCGAAGCACCTACAGACTATGCTGATTATGTAAGAACAAACACAAAATAAATGACATTTCAAAGTATTTTGTCACAGAAGTGTGTAAAAGGAATGCTTATGATCCACCTCCCTCCCCAAATCGCCTAAGGGTGACTGCTTTGGTGTTTTTGCTCCTATCTGCTGCACTCTACTCCAGTCAGGGTAGACGAAAAATAAAAGCTTCATAAGGCTCTTCTGTTATTCCTGAGCTGTGAAGCTCAGGCTGGTTTCACTCTATGGATCGTTTCCCATGATGAGTTCATTAAATCTGACAGTAGTTTTTGTGAGAGACTTTTATTAATGAATTCATCTATAACTACTCTTCCTTATAAGTTTTCACATTCTTAGTACATTCTGTTGAAATTTACTTTTTTTTCACATTTAATTCTTATAATCTACCTCTACAATTTATAAAAAATACTAAGAAGGATAACACATCTAAAACCACTTGTTTCAGAGAAATATAAATTTTCTATATAACAGGCAAAATTATTCAAAGAATGATTAGCTGTAATATTAAAAGGAAATCTTGACATACTGAATATTACTTCATAACAATGGAAACATTTATGTAGATAAAATGCAACTGATTTCAATCTCACTAAAACAGCAAGTCTCATTCTAAGTTTAAAATTCTGCAAGTATAAAAATCATGTCTATCTTCATACATAAGGAGATGTTATAAACTGAATTTCTGAGTTCTTACTACATTAAGAATCATACCTTCTTTGTTTTGGGGTACTTTGTAGGACATTTATTAAGCGCTGGAACTTCAGTTTCCGTCATTATTTCGGCTAGTGCAGTTTCCGTTTCAGGTTCTATTGCAAGTACAGCATTTTCAATGTCATTTTGTTGTGCAGCAACTTCTATGTCAGGAGAAGATGGCTGGATATCTGAACACATGCTGACAGTTCTGTGTCTCCGACGCTGTTGTCCAATGTGAGTCCTACTCCGAGAAAAACTTTTTCTCTGTTTAGTTCTATTCACTTTTGCAGGGGTTGGCTTGCTGGCAGTTTCTTCTTTTGCTTGTTCCTAATTAAAAAACAAGAGAATAGAAATTTAGATACTATGTTTATATAAGAAAAAAAGCTGAAATCTAAAACATTAATTTCCTTCAGAAACTACTTCTCAAATTTCTTTATGATTTCTGGCACATACTGAGTTCACATAATTAAAAATTTTCTTACTCTTAAAAATATACTCTTACATCTCAGCCCTAGATTCTCACAGGATTTGAAAATGCTATTGAAAGGGTAATATGTGACTTTAATAAAAATCCCTTGTAGATATAATTAAATCCTGTGCAGAAATTTCACTGGAAGGTGCTTCGTGAGAACAGACTAGAGCTGAATAGTAATACCTGAATAACCTCAGCATCGCTGACGATCTGTGCGTCTTTACATTCAGTTTTAACTTCAGTTTTGGCTGTGCTGATTCTTTCCAAAGCTTGTTCTCTTCTTTTCTCTCTTTTTTCAAGTCTAGCGAAAGCTTGCAGAATTGCTTCCATTTTCCTTTCTTCTCTTGTCTGGGAAATTTAAAGTGACATAATAAATAATGTTTGGAAATTAAAAAATCCAAATGTTCATGGTAAATTTTTTAAAAATAACATTGTTAGTAACAATACTTCTGTGATATGAAGAAAAAGATATTCATTAAACAACTTTTAGAATTTGAAACAGCATTTCAGTAAGCATTGCAGTTACAGATACATTTCATGAAAAGAGTTCTCGGATGACTAAGTGTTAATGATGAGTAAAACAGAAGCCTCAAAAACTACGGTGCTTTACCAAACTGAAAATCATTTTTCTTAAAAATAGAGAAGCCAGCCTTTTGTAAAGTTAATATGTTGAAAAGCTAATTCATACACACTTAGGGAGCAAATATAGAAATGTAGCAGCATATAGTGGAGTTGAACCCATGACTCTTGTCATTTACTATCTCCGTCACTCTAGGTAACCTTTCTGACACTACAAAATGTGGGTAATAATACTTATACTTCGCTGGATGGTTACTGAGCTCAAATAGAAAGTGTCTTTAGTTTTCAAACAGTACTTGGAAAAATGGTAGGCATTCCATAAGTGTTAATTATTATTTCTACTTTAGCCCATTTGCCCTCCATTATAATTCTTATAAGGCATTCCTCTACCTTCTGCTCTTCCTGTCTTATACTGACAGTTCAAGGCAGGGACTGAGGAACAGCAAGAGTTCCTTTGAACATCAGTTCTCCTTGGATGGAGAACATTAAAAGCAAGACCCAGAGCCTTGACCAGTGGGCCTGGCAAATGCTTCAGCTCTCAACCAGAAACAGGAAGCACGTCCATCAACTGTCCAGTTCTCCAAATGAAAAGAACCAGGTCCTGAGGCTCAGATCCATTTGTCTTTCCTCCTTTATTGTCATCGATGTGGGGAAGAAAGAAAGAAAGATCAGAAACTCAAGGTCTGGCTGCCACAGTCTTGTCAACATTGGAGCTTTAGTTCCAGTAATTATCAGCAGAGATTCAAGCATCAAGACACCTACACTCTGGAAACTGCTTACTCTTTCTTGTATTTTTTCTTTGTTACACCTTAAGGGAGCAAAGCAGTATGCCAACAAAACTCTGAGAATACTTACAAATTTCTAAACTGTTACACAGTAAATTCCCACACTACAAATGTGCTACTCTTTTAAAAATGTGTTATCCTCACCCAGGGAACTAAGGTCCAAAGAGGGAAGATACTTGTTCGTAGATACACATCTGCATTTTAGCTCTCTCCTAGTCTGGCGTGGGTAATCAGACACTAAATTAAGTAGCATCTGCAAAATACGCTCTTAACTGCAAACTGGAGGTTTTAAAGCTGAATTCTTTAGACCATTCTATGTCTCAAGTCTTTCAAATTTCTTATTACTCTCCCTTGACCCGTTTTGCCTTATGCCTCTCTCTCTCTCTCTCTCTCAAAAAACTCGTTTCTGTATATTAAAAAAAAAAAAACAGTTGCTGTGGAATTGATTCTGACTCATGGCAACCACGTGTTTCAGCGTAGAACTGCACTCCATAGGATTTTCAGTGGCTGTGGAAACTACCCTTTTGGAAGTAGATCATCAGGCCTTTCTTCTGAGGTGCCTGTAGGTAGACTTGAACCACCAACCTTTCAGTTAGTAGCTGAGCACTTAACCGTCTGCACCATCCAGGGACTCCTGTTCCTGTATATTAGGGCTTTTCTAAAACCCTAAATTTGGAAATCTGGAGTAACAAAGATCATTTTTTAAATTGCTTTGCCTGATGAACCACGTTGGGGGGGATACTTACCTCTCTTAAAAAAAAGCAAAGTAGATGTGGGAAAAGTATATTGTTCTGGAAAAAAACTTGTCTAAAAGGAGGAGGTATCATTTTATATACAGAAGAAAAAAAAATTACCCATAAGCCAGGCATCTAGAAAGAAACTTTCTATAATTATCCAGGGTGTTTCTAAGATAAATATGAGTTTATGCCAAAAGATGTTTCTTTAACATAGTTTAGTATTCACTTACTTTGGATGGTGGGAGTGAGAGAATAAAATTCTATGATGTAAACACTCAAAATCATTCAATTAAAAATTGAACTCCCTTGTAAATAGAAGTAATGGGTAGTCAAAGCAAAACCTTAGGGATGATCTGAAATGTTTTAGAGCTGGTCAGGATCTTAAAAAATAATCTCATTTTATTCTAATAAAATAAAGTCCATGTACATTAAATGACCCACCAAAAGCAGAGAAATAATTGTCCAAGTTTCCTTGCTCCCAATTTACTCTTCTTTCTAATAACCACTGACGTACTACACATAAGGCAATTACCAGAGCTGTTAACTGAGTAAGAATACAGCTGAAAGCACTGAACAGATTTCCTAATAGTTGTAACCTAGCTTCACCTTAAAGCACACAAACCTTGTATGGGCATGTAAACACATCTTGCTGCATCTACCTACTTTAAATTCCTTAAAGTTTGTGTCATTCAGCTCTATACTCACTGCTGCATCTGATACATTCTTTGACATATACCTAAATATACAGTATCTAATAACTGAAAGCTTACCATTCATTTTATAAATCTAACTGAAAAACAACAGCTGTATAGGTAGCTTGAAGGAGTTGCAGCTGACTGTAGGTGATCAATTTGGAGACCTTTTTAATCTCCCAGCAGATTGTCCATAGAACCTAACACCTGTGCCTGATGTAATTTAGGTCACATTTCTTACATAGAGCGACTACTGTGACCTGTGTATTCCATAAGCTGGACAACAGAACGAACCTGATACACAATGAGAATCAGATATGGCTGCGTTTCAGGAAGACTGCGTTCGTTTTTGACACACCATTAATGCTTTAGTGTTGATTGAGATCTATCTGCAGGTTGCTTTTATGACATAGTTTAAGGCTTTACAACAGCAAATATAGAGTATTGTAATTTCCTATAAGAAAAAATCTGCTTAATAATAGCCCTTTATAGGATTTTATCACTTGAGGGGTAGGTATTTTGAGAATTTTTATTCTAACATGGTGCTTCAAAGTAGAAATATACTTACACAGAAATTCAACTTGAAATCATAACTTTATAGTTGGAAAAAATTATAGAGCTCTTGTCTAAGCCTCCTGTTCAACAGATACAGAAAACTCAGGTCTATATAGTCCGAGGGTTACATAACAGAGAATGATATTTCCACTTAGGCTCAATGTGATTTGGAAACTGCATTTATATATACACTTGTATATTTATGTAACATTGCAACTGACGAACTTTAATGAGTAAATTGTTAATATTTATCCCAATTAGAGAAACATAGCTGATAACTTGAAAATGAGTAAAAGTTTATGAATTTATGGATGCTGTAATAGCTTTAGAGGGAAATTTGCTAGTAGTGGGGTCTATGAATTGAGAAGGAAACAAAATGAATGAGGGCATCGATGGACTCCTGATTTACTTTTCTGCCTTGCTGCTGACTAGGAGTAGCTTTTCTTAAATGTGAAAAAGATACTGCCCAAAATATTAAAGGGAAGGGAAATGCCAGAGCCCACCTGCCCAACTGGTCTACACTAAAGTCTTGAAATTGTACAGAAGCTAAAACGTTCCTTGTGCAAAAGTACTTCCCTTACCCTTTTTATCAATTAGAGATTAATTTACCAGTCTTTAAAAAATAAGATAATCGGTTACCAATGAAAATCATTCCTGTGTAGCTTGTGTGGTATCCCTAGTTCCTCTTCATCATATGATGATTTATTTTATCTTCATAGATGTTCATTATTCCCTGCATCTCGTCCTCTATGAAAGATTGTCCAGGGCGAGGACCTTGCCTTGCTTGCTCACCAGTGTATCGATGCCCAGTACCTCAAATGGTGTTCAGCATGTAGCGAACAAACTTTTGTTCAGTGAGTAAGAGTTGAACACATACAAAACATGCATCACTGTTACTTGAAGTCATATAAACTGGAAGCATTTAAAACAAGATTTTGGAAATCTTGAATTTATTACAAGGCAGCTAAAGCTTAATATTCCTAATTTTATTTGAACCAGAATACCTATAAAAACAAGTGGGTCCCTTTTGCTATTCAATACCATAATGTTGTTACTCATCTTTAAAAATTCAATTCCTAAACAATGATGAGAGAAAGCCAGCCCTTAGAAAAATAAATGATTATTAGTCAACATCATGATCTCTCAAGGGTTTTTAAACACACCATGTGTCCTGAGAATCTCAAATGTGGGGAATACGGTATGTAGTGTTCACTAAACTGAAATGGCCACAGCACCGTCTTTTCCATAGAACATCTCAGAGTTCTGTGGAATACTTTGATATGAACGACGAGGACTGGGTATATTGTGGCAAGAAAATTCCGCATCCTGGCAAGGCCTCCAGCACACTACATGGACTATGATGTTTTCGTGACCTGTCCAGCTGATTCCTGAAGTACAGTGGAATTGCCCCATAGGGTTTGTCATCTTTATGGGAGTAGATCGTCGGGGTTTTTTCTTTCATGTAATGGCTGGCGGATTTTTGAACCGCTAACCTCCTGATTACTAGCCGAGGGCTTTAACCATTGTGCCACGAGGGCTCCTTACCTGGGCTATAGGAAGCTTCATTTAGTTCGCACTTAAGGGTGTATCTTTTTTCTCAAATGGCTGCCATGAATATTTATTGAGCATCTACTTTTATAAAAGCCAACCATTTTTCTCCCCTAGGAACTGGGGCTGTGACCAAAAAAAAAAAAAACAAATTTTTGCTCTCATGGAACTTATATTCTAGTGAGATTTTATACAGACTATCTTAGCTGCCTGCTAATTTTAGGAATCTCATATATAGGTAACTACTACTTAATCTCCTTCTTGTTGTTTCTCATGTTTCTACCGTTCTAAATGTGAATACCTACTAAACAACCTTCATGGACTTCAGTTAAGCGATCTGACTATAATAGGCCATCAAATACTACACCAAGAGTGTATTCCCAGGGCAGTTACTTTAATGAGGTTATAGAAAACTTTTGAAAACACAGTATTTTAAAAATACTATATAGGTTTTTTTCATGCCATTATAAATGGGGGAGGAGGAGAAAGGAAGCCACCTTCTTATCTTTCAAAAGTATTATATTTTTAAACAATCACTTGTTCAGTAACTAAGGTGCTCTTCACGGTATCTAACCCCCTTCCCCTCTGGCAAGGCTACAACCACCTAATGAATCCCACCTTAACTAACGTGTACGTGGGGGATAAGTGGCGCCCTGGTTTGGAATTAGGTGAGTGTGTACAGCCTACAGTATTTGTAATGCCATAGCTTAACTGCACTTACTGTAAGATTCTCTCAACCCAGTTTTAACCTACTGCCTAAGAATTAACTCTTACTCGCTGAAGTAGAAATATACAGTAGCTTTCCATTCAGTCCCATGCAGTTCAGCTACAAGTTGGCTTCTGTAAGCAGATTAAGAACTTCCTAAACCCACTGCCACTGAGTTGGTTCCAACTCACAGCGACCCCTCAGGGTTTCCAAGGCTGTAACTCTAAGGAAGCAGACTGCCGCATCCTTCTCCCACCGAGTCACTGGTGGTTTCAAATCACCGACCTTTTGGTTAGCAGTCAATTGCTTTAACTTCCTAAGAACTAAGGGGCGGGGGGGAGGGGGAAGGAACCAAAAAACAGAAAACGTAGGGAAAAGGAAATGTTAATAAAACAAATCCAAGAAACTTCACCAAAGACAACATTCAGGCAGCTCACACATGAGGAAATGCTATGGATCACTAGCCATTACAGAAATGCAAATCAAAACTAAAATGAGATACTATCACACCCCAACATTACTGGCATGAATCAAAAAAAACAAAATTGTTGGAGAGGCTGTGGGGAGACTGGAACCCTTATACACTGCTGGTCAGAATGCAAAATGGTACAACCATTTTGGAAAACGATATGGTGCTTCCTTAAAAAGCTGGAAACAGAAATACCATGTGATCCAGCAATCCTACTCCTAGGAATATATCCTAGAGAAATAAGAGCCATCATACAAAAACATATGCACACCCATGTTCACTGCAACATTCACAATAGCAAAAAGATGGAAACAACCTAGATACCCACCAACAGATGAATGGGTAAACTATGGTACATACAAACAATGAAATACTATGCAACAATGAGGAATCTGAACTATGCATTAATCTGGAGGGCATTATGCTGAGTGAAATATGTCACAAAAGGACAAATACTGTATGAGACCACTACTATAAAAACTCATGAAAAGGTTTACACACAATCTTTGATGATTACAAAGGAGGAGAGGGGTGGGGTGAGGAGAGAAAAACACGAACTAGACAATAGGTAAGTGGGTAATACACAATACTGGGGAAGCCAGCACAACTTTTCCAAGGCAAGGTGACGGTAGCTCCACAGACACATCCAAAAAACTGGAAGGACTGAATTACTAGGCTGAAGGCTGTGGGGACCAGGGTCTCGAAGAACATCTAGCTCAACTGGCATAACATGGTTTACAAGGAAAATGTTCTACATTCTACTTTGGTAAGTAGCGTATGGGGTCTTAAAAGCTTGTGAGTGGCCATCTAAGATTCTCCACTGGTCTCACCCCATCTGGAGCAAGGGAGAATGAAGAAAACCAAAGACACAAGGGAAAGATTAGTCCAAAAGACTAATGGACCACAACTACCACAGCCTCCACCAGACTGAGTCCAGCACAACTAGGTGCTGCCCAGCTACCACCACCCACTGTTCTCTGACAGGGATCACAACAGGATCATGGACAGAGCAGGAGAAAAATGTAGAACAAAACAAATCCAAAAAAGACCAGAAACTGGAGAAACCCCAAGAGTATGGCCCCTGTACACCCTTTTTCACTCAGTACTGAAGTCACTCCTGAGGTTCACCCTTCAGCCAAAAATTAGACAAGCCCGTAAATGGAGACTAAATGGGCACACCAGCCCAGGGGGGGAAGCATGAGAAGGCAGGAGGGGACAGGAAAGCTGGTAGGGGGGAACCCAAGACCAAGAAGGGGGAGAGTGTTGACATGTTGTGGGGCTGGCACCAGTGTTACAAAACACGTTAAATTTAATGATAAACTGATTTGCTCTGTAAACCATCTAAAGCACGCACGCACGCACACACAAATGATTTGATGTTTTTTCATAAAATCATTTAACATTTTTGTGGTCTGTAACCAACCTTATCTCCCTATACCCTCCCCGCACCCAACCAGCTATAATCCTAGCCAAAAAGGATTAATCACACTTCTCTTACCTCTAGCCTATCTCCCCTGCAGAAATAAGCAACCATTCAATTCCATACGAGGTAGCCACCAGTTTGCTTCTATATACAGGTTAAATCTTTACTTCTTAAAAGCCTGCTCATAAGGTGTATCACAAATACTACCCTCGTTCATGAAACAGTCTCAGATCCTCCCAGCAATAAGTGATCCACCATATTTATATCTCCTTTACTAATGGACCACAACTACCACAGCCTCCACCTTGGCTGATAACCAAAAGGTTGGCAGTCTGAATCCACCAGCTGCTCCCCGGAAACCCTACGGGGTAGTTCTACTACGTCCTATAGGGTCGCTATGACTCAGAACTGACTCAACAGCAATGGGTGTCGTTTTTGATTTTTTACCACTTCTAGGAGTGCTGGTGAATCAATCACTTGGCAGCCAACTGAAAGGTAGGTAGGTCTACCAGCTGCTGCGTGGGAGAAAAATGTGGCAGTCTGCTTCTGTAGAGATTTACAGCCTTGAAAACCCTATGTGGCAGTTCTACTCTGTCCTATAGGGTAATCCAAGGGACAGCAATGGGTTTGGTTACCTCCTCCTGCTACAATGTAGTTGTTTTTGTAAATGCCCCTGAAGGCAGAGGCATTGTCTAGCCTTCCAGTATCATCAAAAAGAAGCAAAGTCAGCAACCAAAATACATAAATCCACTGGTACAATTTTTAGAGACTGAGCAAGATGCTAAATATTAGGTTTTGTGTGAAACTGCCATTTGTGTAGGTAAAATTAGTCAAGTATCCACAAATTCATATGGTTCAAAGCTACACTACAAAAAAATGACTTGAAAGACTACATGGTGGTTTTTTCACACTTTCTTTAACGGGAATTTATTTACCAGGAGGGTATGACTAACTCCTTTTATCACAATCTGGTAAGTATATATGCTAGCTACCATCTCCATTATGGATCAAAAGTCAGTTCTGTCACAGGAGAAAATTTAAATCAGTCTAACAAATTTCTCTGGAGTAGTATTAATACTATTTTCACTTTGTCCTGTTTTTTGTTTGTTTTTAGTTGAGTTGCCACTTTTTGATTTGACCTTATCTTCCCAACTACTGATGTTTATCTAACCAATACCGCAAACACGAGAAAAATAGTGATTTATATTTCAGCTTTTCAAAACCAAGTATTTTGGCCCTCAAAGTTAGGGGGAAAAAAACGCTAATTGCTCAGGAATCCCAGGATGTGTGTTCTCGTGTTCTGCTGACTGACTGTGTATATCTAAAAATTCAGTAATTCAAACATCAACACAAATGTACCAATTAAAAATAATAGAACTGCAATGACTTTGAGGGGTTACTGGTCAAGGAGCCAAAAGAAGATTTTTAAATTTTTATTTCACATCCTTTCACAATACCAGACATAACACACTTTTCAAGTTTTCCACATTTTAGTCCCATAAAAATATCCAGGCTTCACAGCCACATTAGTAGCAGATCTTAGAATGAATATGCTAAGATGGATATAAACACTTTGAAGTGTTCTTCTACATTAATCTAGCATATTTATAAGCAAAATCAACAGGACCAAAAATGGATTCCCAAGTAAGCCATTCCATATATATCTTTTTAAGTTCCACCAAGTTCAGCATCAAAAAGGGCATCCATTTTCTTCTGGGAACTGGAAATCAGAATGTTCTAAGTTTCTCAGCACTGACAGGAGGATATAGTGTAAAAGTAGCTCCGTACCCGTATGAACTTTTAAACAGAAATCAATCTAAATAAAGTATTTTGCAGGTATAGAACCTCCAGATTTTTTGTTTTGTTTTTTTGCATTTCATACATTTTTTTCAAGTGGTTCTTAATAGCCTCCTCCTCCAACCAGACACATGCCTCATACAGTAACCAATGATACTCTTAAAGTTATTTTCCCAAAAGTTTCTGCAGGATTAATACAAATACAAGACTGTGGGCAACTGTAAGGAACGGGACGTTACTACTAAAAATCTACAGTCAAGAGAAAGAGGCAGCGGAATCTGGATAGGTATAGTAATTCCCATGTAGCTGAATCTTGAAAAAGGTTTAAGTTAATTAGGTATAGGAACTCCTTTATAACCAACGTCCTCCAGTATTTTCTCCGTAATTTGCCTGTCTCCTATCTCTAACCCTACCCTCTCCCAAAAGAACAGTTTCTAAAATCCTGAGGCTGTGAGACAGTTCTGCACTGTTTTTCACAACTGTGAATAGCATCAATAAATCGATAATTATAGTAGGCCTACAATGACCGCTTTTAGAGATCACACCCCTAAGTGTATGACGCTTGGGATTCCATGGAATATAGCATGCGAACCACTAAAGCACGGAAGAAGGGAATGGTGAAACTTAACACGAAGATCATTAGTTTGTGAGCTCATTTTCAAATCCTGGGGCACTCGAAGTATGATTAATAATTTCTTAACTATAGTACTTTCTTAACATTATATTGAACACTAAATTACCATCAATTTGTGAGAAAGTATCTTGTCCTAGTTTTTATATTGGTATTTGCAAATAAATAGTACAAGGAATATGAACCCAAAACTTTATTTTAATAAAAACCTTATTTTATGATAGTATGAGAATACAGAAGGACGTAGCTACCGAACTGAGGGGGGGGGTGTTTTTGTTTTTTTCATAAGCCACTTATTTGGTGCTGTTATGAGCTTTAAAGTTCAGTTCTTGGTTTATACTAAATCCTGGAGAGAGAAAATAAAATTTAGCTAATGAAAGACATTTTAAACAGTAATGTGGCATTAAAATTTATTAATAGTTCTCAGCTTCAAAAATGTTTAAAATATTTAAATGTCATACATTCTTAAATGTCTAACACAAAGTAAAAATATACAAGATTAGTGGAAATTACTTGAATGATAATGATAAAGCCAATTAGAATTTCTAATAGCACATCAAGGATTCAAAGTTGCTAACTTCAGACAAAGGACAGTCAAAGTCCAGGTAACGGCAGCAACAATTCCTACGGGAAGAGCAGCTGTCACTACGCAGAAGCAACAGCATTAGGCAGCTACTGACTTCCCAACTTACCATCTTCCTTTTCCTTTCTGCAATCTGCTCCTCTGATTCCATTTCAACTTCATTGCTAATAGTTTTTTCTTCTATATCATCAATAAAATCTGGTTCCTGAAAGATGGAAATGACTGCTTTATAGAAAGTGCTATTTCATCAATAAACTAAATAAAAATGTCTTTCAACCACTACTTTACAAGCAAACAACATATGAAAATTACAAGCCTACCTATTAAGAAATTTAAAACTGGTCTCCTAATTCAAGAAACATTTCAAAATCGAGCAATCAAATATTTTTGGTTTTTAAAGTTCTAATCAATAGAGTTCTTATCAATAAAGAACCCAGAAGGTCATACATAGTAGCATGGCCGTATGTTTATATTCTTCCCAAAACATAAACGTAATTATTTCACAAAACCCAGTGCCTACAGAGTCCTCAATAAATGTTCACTTTAAAACATATTCTTAGTAAAAATAATGTAGTGGAAGTGAACAAGCCCTTACTTTATTTTCACATGCTTCTATTTATTTAGGGGGCATATAATATGTATCCTTACTGATTTTCTTCTCAAAAATCTTACTTGCTATTTTGTGGCACCCTTATAAGATTGATATGCAGTATTTTTATGCAAATAACTCACGCCTTCTACCTTTGTTTACCAAACATGCCCTCCCCTTCCTAGGTATTTTCCTAAGTGCCACTATGCCAATTTTTCACGATTAGCGTGCTTACAAAAATACCTCGTGGGGGGAGGGTGCAGTTGGCAAACAAACGTAGAAGGAGCATGTTATTTATGTAGAAATATGGTAATTACTGTGTTTCAAATTTTTAAGGAAGAAAATTTTATGGCTTAAGATTTTAAGTAAAAACACTGATTATGAACATAAAATGGCCACCCAGAAGATTTTTTAAAATCACCAGTCTTAGAAAAATCTTATATTCAATTCCTTAAGGATTTAATGGCTAAATTATTTCTTAGTAATAAATATACAAATTCTAGCAGAACCTGTATTTTACACCTACAAATACTTCATAAAATAACAGAATAGACTTAAAAATATTTTAAACAAGCAATTTTACATGAAACAAAAAGGTTTAAAAAATGACAAAATTGTTTTCCCTTGTTAACTCGATTTCTTTCATCAAGAATCACTAAAGCATGTATATCAGTACCTGATTATTTGATACTGATAATCTCAGTGGAGAAAGCTTTCTCTGTTTACTTTCTGGGCTCTTCATTTTGTTGGTTCCTTCACAGTCCAAAGCATTATTCTGATTTTGTGTATCTCTTTCTTTTGCAATATCCTTGTCTTTTTTTCCTTTTTTCCTTCTGGTCTCATAACCACTATTGATGTTTTCCGTGGATTCCGAACTACGTTTTATAACAGGGCACTCTGGATTTTCTTTGAGGCATGCGCAATCCACCTTGTACTTACTAGAAAGATAATCAGTGAAATATTCAAGATACAAAGCAAAGCTGTAAGATCTTCCAATCTATTTTCAGCTCCGTTTCCACAAAATTGTATACTAATTATACGCAATCCTTACTTTTTACTACTTTGCATTCCTGGTTACTATTTCAAATGAAATTTTATTTTCTCATAAAAACAATGTTATTATTGGAAGTTAGTTTCTGACCAGAGATTGAATCTTCAACCAAAAAACTCAAAGCTTTAAGTTTTTTAGGTAAAATGATAATGTAGCTAACACAAAATAACACTAAGGCAAAAAGTATAATTATTTCAGTGGTCCCAGATATGATAAAGTATATGTTCTAAAAACAAAAAACTACTGACCTGAAGTTTGACATACATAAAAAATGTTAGGTGTAATAAATACCAAACCTTAACTAGGTTTATCTTATAATTTAAGGAATGATTTGAATAACCAGACTTCTTTAAAAAGCTACTTTAAAAAATTTAAAGTTACATTTCCTTTGCCCCTCTTAAGTATTCCTCTTTTAAGAGGAAGCTTGAAAAATAATTGCACTGTCTCACATTTTCACAGTGATGATAAATATTACACTCCCATTTTACAGATGAAATAACAGTTCAGAGAGGGTCGTATCTCATCCAAAGTCACAGTTAATAACTGGTAGGGATGGCATTCAGATATAGCTCTGTATGACTCCAATGCCCACACACGTTTCATCTCTTCAGTATTTCTCAACTCTCTGCCCTCTTTATGTCTACAGTAGTACTACCAACATTTAGTTCATCTCTAGGATACAAGCTAAATGCCGAAATCTCAGTTAACAGAAGTCTCCAACTTTGCATGTTTTAAGTAGTTTGTTTACAATAAAAACAATTTACTTTTCCAATTTTCTAATATTCCTACTCATTCACTTTCAACACTGCTAGACAGGTGTTAAGTCAAACTGCTTAATCCTGTGAACCAGGGGTAGAACTCAAACATTTTATGGTCCTACTCCCCACCCTGCAAAATCAGGTATTGACAAACTAGCTTGAATCTCTTCCTAGGTATTTTCCTTAATTTTAGGATAACAGACTGCAAATAATGATGATGACAACAGGTAATGTTTATGAAGCATGTACTCTGAGACTGGAACTGTTTTAAACGCCACTTTCTATGGGTTAACTCACTGAATCTTCAGCATGTCCCTGTTAGCTGAATATTGTTGTTATTCTCATCCTATACTTGAGGTAATGAGACACAAAGTGAAGAAGATGGTCCAAGGTTACACAGCTAGTACAAAACCAAGCTAGGACTTGAAACCAGGCAGATAATAAAAAGCTTTTATTCCTGACCACCAAGGGATACACAGTCTCTCAAATCAATGAGTAAAGAGGCATTATGCTAAACTGCCTACTTTCTAAGGGAGAAATGGCTCAAAAAGAATAGCTGAAGTTATCAGTGATAAATTAGGCTCCAAAAATCAGGCAGAGGTGCAAGCTGAAGAGAAATTTAGTTTAGAGAAAATGTGGACATTAAAGACTTCTGTATTTAAAAAGGATAACAAACAAAGTTTAAAAAATAAAATACACAATAGGATAGCTCAAAAGACTACAGAATATATATATTCTGGATATAAAGAACTCCAAAAAATTTTCAGGAAGAAAAAGACTACCCAGCAGGAAAAGCGACAGATAACATAATTAGGCAATTCACAAGAGAGGAACTCCAAATGACAAATGAATATATAAAGAGATCCTTGGTAAAAACAATCAAATTTTGGGTGGAAGGTATCAGGCCATGAGATTGTGTCCTATATTCATTTATGAATAGCCTTACAGATTTTATTATGTATGATCTTCCAAGGGAGGCAAAACTGCATACATGTGTTTTATTTACGAAACTATAGTATGAAAAAACAGATTCAGGAAAATTGTTTTACTGCCTTAAGATTTTTGTGAGAAATGTCTCTTTAGTTTTATCTGTGAACTGTTTCTTCATGGGCAAAATAAAATGGAGACTGGAAATAGATACACATTTAGTTGTTTAAAAAATACTGGCTTTAATTCTGTTTAAATTATATTTATTTTGTTGCAGTAGCTGTTTACTCTCTCAACTTTAGACACTTTGTCCAAGGAAATAAGTATCTGCATGGTACTTGATTTAAATAAATAGATCCTTGGATTCATTAATAATCAAGGAAAATGACAATTTCTAAAATATAAAAAGACACCATTTCACGGAGATTAGGATCAATTTTAAGTCTTAAAGAAATGGAGGAGGGAACTAAATTACTGTGGGAAAGTGAATTGGTACAAGATTCTTTGGAGAGTAATTTACCAGTGTCTAGTAAATCTAAGACTGTGTACATTCTGTAACTCAGCAATTCCACTCCTAGGTAACTAATATGGAAAGAACATGTATACAGCAGATATGTGCAGAAGGTCAAAGGAACACTTTTTGTTAAAGAGTCATCAATAATGAAACAGACAGATAAATGTCATCAGCAGGGAAAACAAACGAACCAGAGCTACATACATATAATAATACGGTTAAATGTCACAAAAGTAATGAATGAGAAAAGCTGAATACAGAGGAATACAATATGTAACAATTTATATAAAGTTTAAAAATACACAAAATACTAGGTATTATACGAAAACAGTAAAACGTTAAAGAAATGTACCAAAGTAAGGCCAGTGGTTGGTCATCTCTGGAGAAGGAGGGAAAAGGGAAGATGAGATGCAATCTGGCTGTTAAACGTAAGGGGTTGTCAATGGACAATGTTTTGTTTCTTGATTTGAGAATTCCATACACACGTTTGTATTACTGTTTATACCTTTTGTGTATTAACTTTTTAAAAACAAATGGACATTTCTAGACTCAGAATTAACATTTTTCCCCCCTAGTGTTTGAAAATCCTTTCAATTCACACTGCAAAGAAGATTTGGTACAACTTGTTTTGAAGGGCAAAAAAATTTACTCGTTCATACTGATTAACCAAATTAACTGTATAACTAAGAACCGTATCCCCTAAAATACAAGTATAAAAGGAAATACAAAATCTCATATAAACCAGGTCAGTGTTGTATGGCTGAATTAGGATTATTAATTATAGTTACTAGGAACATTTAAATCACAGTAACAGGGGAAGTTAAGAAAACTAAAAAACCAAACCTGCTGCCGTCAAGTTGATTCCAACTCATAGAGACCCTATAGGACAGAGGAGAACTGCCCCATAGGGTTTCCAAGGAATGGCTGGTGGATTCAAACTGCCGACCTTTTGGTCAGCAGCCGAGCTCGTAATAACTGCGCCACCAGAGCTCCACTAAACAATGATGTAATGGAAGATGATACAAAAATGCTTATTTTCAAGTACTTTTAACTTTCTCATGGTGAATAAATATAAAAAGCTAAGGAAGTAATGACAATGTCTAGGTAATAATAAGGACATTAAGAAACTATTTTGAAGCAACAGGTACAATATTTATACACTTGAACTTACCAATTCCCATAGTCAAAATCAAAGGCAATAGTAATTTCAGTTCCCTTTGGAATATTCTGTATTGAATAAATGTAAAGATGTATGGTTCCATCTTCAATTTCATGTCTCACCTGTTAGTTACAAAAATAATTTTATATATCTGTAAATTATTTTCTACCTTAGAAACATCCTACCATTTTGAAAACTATTCGAAGTATTTTACAAATACAACTTGGAAAATAAACCATTAATTAAAAAACTTGTAATGACCAATCTGTAGTTACCAACAGGGAAGGAGATAAATCAGTTTTTGTAACCAAACATCCCTGCCGACTGCCAACCCCTACTCCTACTCCTACAGCACACCACGTGGCATAAAAAAAATAGTGTATTTCATCAATTCTAAGATTCACCTGCTCCCATATTTTAGCATCTCTGAAATTAATGAGTCTTAAGTTATTATTGCAACTTAGTTTTGATGAAATGCAGTAATGTTACAGCAAACAGCTGAGTACTTCTCTAAGCCAGACATTGTTCTAGGTGGTTTACATGTATTAACTCCTTCAGTTCTCATACCACTGTTTTACAGATAAAACTGAGGCATAGATAGGTTAAGTAATTTTCCTAAAGTTACAAAGCTAGTAAGTCAGAAGAGACATAGGAATCTACTAAGTCTGGCTCCGAATTCCACACTCTTAACTGCAACATTGTATTATTATATAATTAAGAATGCTTATTTTGGCATGTAGAAAAACAAAGCCAAAAACATTACTTTATACTCCACACTAAAATACAATTTTATAAAAAATTTTTATAGTGGCACATACAAAATCTGCTTTAGCTTTCAGCTTTGTCATCTAACTTGATCAAATCATAGCATACACTTAACCCCTGTGCTGGTGGTGTTATGTACTGCCGAACTGGTTCCAACTCATAGCGACCCTATAGGACAGAGTAGAACTGCCTCATGGGGTTTCCAAGGAGCAGCTGCTGGATTTGAACTGCCGAATTTTGGTTAGCAGCCAAGTTCTAGGATAAACAGAAAGGAGTCCAGTATTTTCTCTTACAAGGAACATCACAATTTCTTTAATGTGCAGAGTAACTTTTAATGCCTCACAGTTAGTATCAACTAAAATTTTCTAAGATGCTGGATGACATAAAAAGTATCAGTAGTTACAGTGTCTCAGGCTACCAGATTTTATACTTACTGCTCAGATATCTGCCCCAGCCCCACGAAAGACTTCTGTAAGCTTACCTCTGCATTGGGTGTACAAGAACGCCTGATGAACCGAGCCTCATTCCCAAAAGTCCTTGCATCAACACACATCTCTAGCCCGTGAAACTTAGAATAGAATAAAACAAAAGGGTATGGTCTACAAAGAAAGAAACACATTTTAAGCTATTAACATTTTAAAATAGCAATCTCCTGTTATTGTTATTCTTAACAGGTAAACTGACGAGAAAACTTAGGCACAGAGTTTAACTTGTAAAAGGCTCACAATTAGTAAAGCCAAGATTTGAATACAAGCAGTCTGACTCTAAAACCCACTCTTAGTCACTATGCTAATAAGATTTTTACCTGTGCCTATAAAAAAAAAAAAATTTTTTTTATATAGCCTTACATTAATCAAAGATAACTCACTGAAGGTGGAAATCCAAGTTTACCAAAAAAAGAGATAAAAAGGGAGTGACTACTACATTTACAGAATGGTTCATAATCGGATGCCCTTTAAAGTACATATTTCCTGGTGCATTTAAAAGTGTTTGATTTATATCCATTTCAGATCAAATCTGGTATATAAAAGAATTCTTGTGTATCTTTCATATCTTTAGTAAAAAGTTCAAGTTACAAACAACAAGAAATGTATTTAATAATTGGAGGACACAGACTGGGAATATTACCCCTAGAGACAGAAGCATACTGCTAGACCTTAAGGAAGCAATGGCTACCAGGATCCTATTGCCCACAAAAGTCCCATGCCATAGAAGAGGCCTCCAATGTCATTCCAATACCAAGAAAGTAGAAGCTCAAAGTAGTGGCAATAATGCAGAAGAAACCCAGTACTGTCTAATAAAGGCGAAGGAGTTCTGCCTGCAGTCACTCACCACAGGTCTTTCTGGGTTCTAGCAATTATGGTAGGAGGAGTTAACACAGGTCCTAGTGAGACAAGGTTCCTTGTAATCTCAGGTAGTAATCAGAGTTCATGATTAACATTCACTTATATTGGTCTCAGAAACCCTGGTTGCATAGTGGTTAAGTGTCGCGCTGCTAACCAAAAGGTCTGCAGCTGGAATCCACCATGCGCTCCTTGGCACTCCTATGGGGCCGTTCTACTCTATCTTATAGGGCTGCTATAAGTTGGCATCGACTCAACGGCAACGGATTTGGTTTTATGGTATATCGGCGTCAGGTCCCTAGGTGGTAGAAATGCTTTGTGCACAACTCTAACCTAAACGTTGGCGGTTCTAACCCACCTAAGGGTGCCACAAAAGAAAGGCCTGGCTATCTGCTTCTGCAAAGATTATAGCCAAGAAAATGCTATCGAGTACAGTTCTACTCTGTTAACACACGGGGTCGTCATGAGTCACAATCGACTCAAAAGCAAAGGGTTTGGTTTATTTGTTTTTTTACATTGCTGTCAGTTTATATTAGAAGTAGACTGATTTCAGGATTTTTAGCTAAACATGATAGGCAAGAGACAGAGAACACGTCTCTGCCAATTTCTCTAGTCATTTTTATGTTATATTTTATTATAGTTCAAAAGTTATCATTAGTGACTGTTCAACCACCCTACAGTTTAAAATACAGAAATCATCACATAGGAAAAAAATACATATAATCACAGTAGTTTGGTGAAATAGCCAAAAATTTAATACTTAACTACAGAAAACTAGAAGAAAAATGAAGGAATGTACCTCTTGAAGAAATATCCATTTGCTTCGAACTGTTCTCTCAGCATAAACTTCCCTCTGTACTCAATAATAAGTGCATCAGGAGGCAAATCTTTTGCAGATTTCAGAATTTTCTTATTCTTTTGTATATGGCTCTAAAATCAGAATAATATTGAGATGAATTAAACCTGGCTGCTTTTCAGGCTAGCTACTTAAGATATACAGTACAAAAAGATATTCATTTTTAACTTTTTGACAAACTATATTTACCTCTACAGGAGGTTTGAAAAGTAAATTATTGGTATTCAAATCTGATTTATTCATCTCTTTTTTGTCGTTTCCATTGCCTAATCTCAGGGCTATTCTCTGTGCCTCCCTCTGAACACCCTCACTATACTGGTTATTATTTGCCTCTTCGTATCGGTCCATCCATGCTTTGATTTTTGTCTCCCATCCAAAATTTGAACCATCAGATGAAGGATCAATCTCTGGAGCTGAACCCTAAAATAATAGCAAGCAAAGCATTAATCTATGAAGTACTTATGCAAAATCACATAAAACATAAATGACCTATATAAAAGAATATAAAGTAGAAATAAAATTTGGCTTTCTACGTTGTTCCTGGTGGAAAAAAAGACCTCCCACAGTTTTATATTCCATGCCAGGCAAATCAGTTGGAAAACTGCAAGAAGCTGAGTTAAGTCAGAAGAGCAGAAATTCAAGCTTCACTATCACTACTGTAGCCAAGTGGAACATTCAGTGTACTTGGAAATACCTGAAACTTTGGTGAACTAGACAATAATTATTATGTGAGCAACATATGCTTCATATTAAGAATCTCCTGACATGTTTTATAACAAAAATATACTTTGATATCTTAATTTAGTCCTATTATATGCATGATAAATTTGACACGACTCACACAATGTGAAGTGAGCTAAAATGATCCATGACCTAAATTCATGGGCTATTATAATGAGGGCAAGAACCTTCTAGCTTAAAGTACTTGCTCCTCCTCGATCCAGAAAACCAAACCCATTGCCATCCATTCAATTCCAACTCACAGTGGCCCTAAAACTTGGAGGATATGAATGCTAAGGTTACTACCACTTCTTAATATGCTACAAAATAAAAAGAACCCTCTAATTGGAAAACAATTTACTGAAAGGCACAATTACCAACCATTTTAAAATGCATTAAACCCTGGACTACCACAATTATATTCAGGTAATTCTTATTTGCAATCTTAAGATGAGAACCAACTACCGCAGATAACAAGACACATTGTATCTTATGGTTAACTTCATTCAAAATTACAATGGATAGGATGCGTAAAATTTCAATTTAGTTATAAATGCTGTTTGTCAATTTCTTTTTATAATACTGAAAACCTTGATGAAAAAAACAGATTAATTGTATAATATGCACAACATAACTGTGAAATTGAAAAATCTGATTTCATGAGATCCTTACATATCCTTTTAGACATGCATAGTAACACATTCCTAAAATTTTCCATCAGCCCACTCTTCATATGACTGACCAATTTTTATTTAAAAAGTATCATTCTTTTCTACAATGAAATATAAGCTATATTAAGCTGCTCAACTATTTGATGGGGGTAGGCTTAGTTTACCAACTGATATTTTATGTATACACCTAGTCTACATTACAGTGATCATTTGATAAAGAAGAGATTTTTTTTAAATATGAGATACTACTTATATTTAGGCTTTCCTCTGCTTTATTAAAGAAATCTATTCAGTTTTGTTCCCACCTCAGCAATTTTAGCATCTATAAAATTGAGGATGCATTCTAATTAAAAAACGAGGTACAAATGACTAATACACCTTATGCTTCTAAGGTGGCTCTACAGTGATTTTACTATATATTATGACAACTCATTTAACTAAATCACTAGAATCCCAATTATGGTAAAGAATAAACTATCAAATTCCAAATGTGGTTTTGTATTCTTATTCCTAATGTAGTGGTTTAGAGACATGGAATGTAGTGATAACTGAAATTCAGATGAACCAAAGTTTTAATACTAGAAATTGTTTATATACCTCCTCTTTTGATTAACGTTTTAACAGTGCTAAACAAACTACAAGACTGGTTTAATAACCCGATTAGAATTTTCTATGATCCCACTTCTGATAAAGATACTAACAAGCAGTGAAATGACACACAATGAAGAGAGCATAAAGTAAAGATTATAGATAAGCAACCACTTAATAAGCTCCTGAAAAATTCACAACTGATAATAACGGCCTGAAATTTACTGCATTTACCTTAACTCTTGATGATTTCCTAGATCCTTCACGAAAGGCCTAAAATAAATATGGAATTCTGGGTCAGTATTTTTAAAACCGAATATAATTAACACTTATGAATCAATCTAATCACTGAAGCCATTTAATAAAGTTTCATAGCAACAAAAAAATGTGGTAATAACCATTAAATTCAGAATGAGCAGAATAATGAAGATGCTTACTGGAATATATTCTACTACTGAAAATGCACACTATGTAAAAACATGAAAACATGTACATGATATGATGCTAAGACAAAAGCATACAAATTTTCTGTGTGCACCGATATTACAACTATAGGAAAGTCATTATGATAGAAATTTAAAAGTCAAATTTAATAGTAATTTTGCTGAGGTGGTAAGTCTGGGGGGCATAAAATAATGTCATTTTCATTCTGTATGTCAAATGGCAAATAATATTCGAGCACTTAATGGAGCTTCAATAATAAACACTGCAGTAAACAGGGCTGCATTTTTTTATTCAATAAATATTTACTGAGAGCCCACTTATCTGCCAGGATCCAAAAGAGATAATTAGACTTAATTCCTATCTTTCTCAGCCCCTTCCCCCAACAAAAAGCATAAACTATTTAGAGAAACTAACAAACACAAACTTACAGCAAGCAACATAGATCCAAATACATTTAAGTATTCAGTTACTGCACAGACTGTCAGAAAAGTGTGAGATTTTAAAAAATTTAAAAAGCACAAAAATCCTTCACATTAAAGGTAGAACAAGAGCTAGGTAGACCATAGAGAATGGATATATTTAGACAGATGGACAAGTGAAAGGAATATGATCCTGGTATTAGGAAAAACCATGATAAAAGGCATGGATTAGGCAGAAATATGTCACATTCAAGGAAAAACAAATATACCATACTTTTATCTACTTAGAAGTAGTGACACATAAGACTGGCTAGAAAATGTAAAATTAGAGAATGGAAACCTCATTTAAAAGTCAAATTTTATGATTCCAACTTAAATGCTGTATATTCTTTACTATGAAAGAGAAATCTGAGCAGAAGAGGGATATAAAAATGGTATTTACAGAAACTTTGATAATCAAATGCAAAATGGGCTGAATACGAAAGAGGATGAAGCTAGAGAAATCAGATAAGAAGGTATTACGGCACTACCATGTGGTATGAGGGCTTAGACTGGATTTGTAGCAACAAGAAGAACTGTGTATCTGAGAGACATTTCAAAGAAAACATTGATAGAGCTTTTGAAAATAAATCCGGATGTCAAAGACTAAAGATAACGATTTTTAAGCCCTGGCAATAACTGTGCTGCTGGGGAGGGGGGAAAAAAAAACAGAATTTAAAGGATGGTCAAGGAAGATACAAGTTTGGTTTAGAAAGAAAATACTGCAAGAAAAACAGTAATAGAACATTTATAAAATATTTGCTGATAATGATTTTATGAACTAAAATAATCAAGTTAAAAAAATTCTTTTCATGTTAAAATTAGAAAACATGACTTAAAAAAATCCTAATTCATATATGGGCCGTGCCACACAATCCATGCCTTTTAATATTTTATTCTGTATTATTAATAATGTTAATACTTTGTCAAAATCCTGAATTGCTAAAATGGCAACAATTCCAAAATGGGGTTTTATGAATATTTTTAGACTACCATCTGCTTATTTATTGCTAACTCCATTCACATTTTTAATTACCGACCATAACGTAACAGTAGGCTGAAAAGAGAAAACTATATATCCTTTTGCTAATTTATTTTTATTATGTGTTGCTCCCAATGATAAAAACTTAAGAGCAAACTAGGTATCTTTTATACCTAGTTTCCTGAATTCCTTTTTTTAAAATCACTGTATTATAACACCAGAAACTTTTTCTTTTAAATACTCAGCAATATTCTAAAATAAATATGACACAATCCAAGACCAAGTTATTTTAAATACTCGGAAGTCATTCCAATCAGAGAAAATGCAAAATCTATGTTTTACTCAAAAAAATAGATTTCAATTAAATAAAACGACCTCAAAACAAAAATACACAAGTATAAAATTTCCAAGTAATTTTATGTAACAAACAGGGAAACATAATTTGAAAGCAGTAGACAAAAAGGTGAGTCAATACCTATATGTGAGTTCCTAAATTGTAAAAAGAACCTAACAATCTCTGTTTAAGTTACAATCTATCAAAGACAAAGAAAATAACAATGAAACACGACAAAATGGTTTTAAGTGTTATAATAAAAGGTTCAAATGCCATGGCATGATACAAAAAAAGATAATTGGTAGAAGAAAAGCAAATTTCAAGGAGGAAGTAGCACCTAAGATGGTGAATTCCGGTCAAAGTGTGGTAAAAGCTAAAAAGACAGAGATGAGAACATTCCAACTGGTGAAGGGAACAGCATAAGCAAATACAACATGACCAGAAAGTGAAAGAAGAATCTGGTAACAGTAAATTGTCTGGATTGGATAAAACACAGGCAGAAGAGCAGCAGAAAAGGAGAGAAACATATACATGAAGACTGCTTGGAAGTCAAGGCATATTTCAAGCAGGGAGGTAAAATTAGAACACAAAGATGTATATACTACCTATTAAGTAACCAAACATATCATGAAGAATACTTAGGAAAATATACTTCTAGGGGTTGGAATCAACTCCACCATAAAGGGCTTGGGTTTTTTTTATTTTTTATTTTTAATACCAATCTGCTGTTAGGTGCTGTCGTGTCGTTTCCGACTCATGGTGATCTTATGTACAACAGAATAAAACTCTGCCCAGTCCTGTGCCACCTTCACAATCATTGTGAAAAGGATTTTTTATCTGGTATGACAAAAATCTGCTTTATAGATTAAAAAAAAAAAAAAAAGCTTTATAGATTACAACACATTTAATGAAACAGTGGTCTGTAAATAGTTTTCTGCCACTGGGGATACAGGGATAATTTATCACATAAAATTTATGTGAAAAAAAAAAAATTACACAGTAAAAAATTCAACAAGGAGGAGCCCTGATTAGATATTCAAATAAACCAAACCAAACTCATTGCCGTAATGTCAATTCCAACTCATAGCAACCCTATAGGACAGAGTACAACTGCCCCACAGGGTTTCCCAGGCTGTAAATCTTTACGGAAGCAGACTGCCTCATCTTTCTCCCATGGAGCTTCTGGTAGGTTTGAACCGCCAACCTTTTGGTTAGCAGTCGAGCACTTAACCACTGTACCACCAGGACTCTAAGATATTCAAATAGTTAGAAAAAAATCATTTGTAATCATTGTATGTAAATATGTTTCTTTACCTGTTCATAAGTTACTAAAAATTTAGGACTGTTACTTGTTTTCTAAAACAGCAGTTTTTTTCTATTTTCTTTTGCATTTCTGTAACTAGCCTCATTACAGTGATGATTTCAAAGCAGTTTTCAAAAGTTTCTTCTCTATTCCACTTTCATCTTTAAAACACATTAAAATTTTAAATAATTGTTTAAAATTAAAAACAAAAAAGCTTTTACTAGGCCCTACCACCAACCTTTTCTAGTTACTCTCCTGCTTCTATTATTCATTCTTTCCCGTAAAACATCTGCCTTTACTGTAAAACTGCTGCCTTTACTTCCTACTTGTTTTTTAAAAAGCAAAAACTTACTTTTTTACATTTTGAAATATTTTGTTCTTTCTCCCCACTTTTTTTCCTTCTTTTATCATTAACCTTGGAAACTCTTGCGGCAGTTAAAGTGATCGATGTTGGAGTATGCTGAAATGCAGTATATAGTTCCACGGGAACCTCATCACCACTCTCAGTTGCACTGGTATCACCATCTTCAAAGGCAAAAGAAAAATTACTACATATGCAGTATTCTATTTCAAACAGTATAATAAAATAGCATTCCACATGACTGGACTGGATCTCAACCTTTCTGAATAAACAACACACCTTTTCCCTTCTTTACTCACCTCACTCACAATATTAAGACAAATTTAAATGAGAACTACAAATACTACCCATCACCCATTAAGCCAGAAAGGATTCAAGGGTCTGACAACATACTCTGGTAGTGAGGCTGTGGAAATTCAACATTCTCTAGGAAGGGACGAAACCCTGGTGGTGTAGTGGTCAAGTGCTATGGCCGCTAACCAAAGGGTCAGCAGTTCAAATCCGTCAGGCGCTCCTTGGAAACTCTATGGGGCAGTTCTTCTCTGCTCTATAGGGTCGCTATGAGTCAGAATCAACTCGACGGCACTGGGTTTGGTTTGGTTTGCTATGAAGGGAAATTTAGCAGTATCAAGCAAAATTATATACGCACTTACTGTTTGACCCAGCAAGCCATTTCTAGGCATTCACCCAAAGATAAATAGGCAAAAGTACACTAAGGTTTTGTTGAAGGTACTGTTTATAATAGCAAAAACAACAAAAATACCAGAAATAACCCAAATGTCCATCAAGGAGGAATGGTTGATTAAACTATGATTGTTCAAAATCAGCTGTATTAGTGAAGTTTTAAGCCAAAATGAAAATTATGGCATATGTTATACTTCTAAATTCTGTTTCTAAAAAATGAAAGAAACCCTATTCCCCATTATGAACTAATAGAGCACTATCATTCTGAAGAACAAATATATCTTATTTTTTTTTAACCCATGGGTAATTATTGATGATTTTAAATGTTTATTTTCCACTTTCCCTATTTCCTAAGATAAGTATGCACTGATTATATAATCTGAAAAAGAATAATATTTAAATGCTATACCTGAAACTGTAAATTATATATACTATCAACATTAATCAGTAAAGAATCTGCCATCTAAAAATCCATAGACCACTTATTCTCTGAATCTCGGTAATTTTAATTGAGCATAGATTCTTTTAACCCACCTGACATATTTTCCCTTTTCCGACGTTGTAGTAGCACCGCCCTCTCTTTATCCAAACTCCTACAATAAAATATTAACATAATTATTTATTAAGCTTACATTAATTTAGATATGAAGATCTGTTTTAAATGTGATAAACTTCACAATTTCTTTATTTTTTAGTGAAAAACCAAGAGTATAATATAGATGAAATATCCTTTGCCCTACAGTTTAGATATGATCTAGTATCATTAGCAGTGGACTCCTTTGTACTGTTAAGTATTTTTTTTTTTTTAACTAAGGAACCTAGCAAAAAAGTCTAAAAACAAATCATAATAATTTTAATAATTAAATGAAATTTCTTAAAGTAAATGTATATTGAATTAGAATCTATGACATTATTACCATTAGCCTCAAATTATTTCCACTTTTGAAATAATACAAAATATTCAGCAATTAAGTAAAATGTTCCATTAATCTCCCCCAACACCCTCATGAACGATATCAGCGGTAATAATTGTTTTACTTTCTTTTTCCAACTTTTCATTGTATAAACTTATTAGTCTAGAGGCCAAATAACAGTAAATATTATTCTCAGAAGAATTAAAAAAGAGCTCTAGACTAAAATGTATAAAACTGAATAAAAGACTTGCCTTAATGTCTACTAGGACACCTAACTATCTTAGCAACATAGATAACTATCCCAGTTACCATGGAATGAACACAGTATTTCTCGACTGAATGTCCTACTAATGGTCAGTAATGAATTAATCAACAGATATTTATCCCATCAAAAACTATCTGGCAAGAAGCTAATCACTATCATAAAGTGAAACAAAACTACACGGAAAAACATCATAATAAAAGAAATGCGAAGTATAACTACACTGAGATTACCAATTTTCGCCTAATTAGACTGGCAAAAATCCCAGTGTGTCACACATTCTATTGTGAAGCTTGAGAAAATAGGCAGGCTCATTCATTACTGGTGTGAATTCATAATTGCATAGCTCCTACTGGAGGAGAATTTGGCAATATCTGGCAAAATTATATATACATTTACTCTTTTATAGAACAATCCCACTTCCATACGCAAGAACAAAAGACCAGAAACTCAAATGTCCACCCGAAGTGGAATGGTTCAATAAACTATAGTATATCATAAACATACAGAGTACCCTGAAGCTATAAAACGAAATGTTATGTCTCTATATAATACTATGAAGTGATCTTTAGCATATATTTTTAAGAAAAAAAATACGGTTAAAAACTATTATAGTTACAGAAAGGAAGGAAATACAAATATATAGGTACATAACTTCTCATAATGGAAAACTAGCAATGGAAGGAAAAATCAATTTTTAAGATAGTTACTTCTAGGGAGATATGATCGAAGGGAAAGGGAAAGAAGTTAGACCTATTTGAATATACCTTGTTTTACATATTTGACTTCTGAATGATGGGAAACCCTGGTGGTGTAGTGGTTAAGAGCTTTGGCTACTAAGCAAAATGTCAGCAGTTCAAATCTACCAGGCATTCCTTGGAAACCCTATGCAGCAGTTCTACTGTCCTATAGGGTCTCTATGAGTCGGAATCGACACGAGAGCAACAGGTTTGGTTTGAATGATGAAAGTACTTCTTACATAGTTATAAAAGTAAAATTTAAAAAGCGATTCCTTAAAACATAGTCATACATTGTTGGTGGGAATGTAAAATGGTGTAGCCATTTGAATGATGAAAGTACTTCTTACATAGTTATAAAAGTAAAATTTAAAAAGCGATCCTTAAAAAATCAGTCATTCATTGTTGATGGGAATGTAAAATGGTGTAGCCACTCTGAAAAAGTTTGGCAATTTCTCATAAAACTAAATATGGATACAACCAAGCAATTGCACTCTTGAGTATTTATTCCCAGAGAAATGAACACTTAATATTCACACAAACCTGTACATGAATGTTTACAGCAGTTTTATTTGTAACGGATAAAAAATAAAAACAACTCAAATGTCCCTCAAAGGTGAATGATTAAACAAACTGTAGTACATATATACCATGGGTTGTTGATAACTGTTGAACCAGAGAAATGTGTGGATTCATTATACTATTTTACTTTTACATAGATTTGAAATGTTCATAATCAAAAGAGAAATGAGGAGAAAAACATATAGCAAGATACTGCAAAAAGGAGAGAACTTCTGCAGCTAACAGAACATGGTTCTAATAAACTCTTTAACACAGTGTATTCCAGTGGGGGAAAATGCTATAAATAAATAAATTCCCTACCAAGTAAACCATGACACACTATCAATGAGAGTCTTCCTGATTTTAGAGATGTCAGAATACAAAAATGATAATGCAAAATGAAAAGGTGTATCTTAGAATATTGAATCGATGAAATACAGCACTTCAATTATTTAATCTCCAGAACTCATGAGTAAATCTCTGCTAACTAAAGGTTACCTCAGTAAAATCAGCAATATCAGCTGTGTGCAACTCACCTAGGCTGACAACGTTCACAGAGATAGGCATCAGGAATATGTGCAACTCACCTAGGCTGACAACGTTCACAGAGATAGGTATCAGGAATATGCTGCCTGTCGATCCCCATGCAGTCAATATGTTGCCAAACACTTAAAAGAAAAAAAGAAGCAGAACATATAAAATAGTTTTTATCCTCAAATTAAGATTTAGTATTTCAACTAGTACTTAGTAAGTGCCAACTCTGCACTTAGCACTCTAAAAGGTACTGTGAGGAATTCATACAAATATGACCTTGGGATAAAACTCTGAGATACAAAAACATGAGAACAAATACAGGATATATACACACATATATGTATGTCCATGTTTATATAGATAAATGTCTAAAGCAAATATAATTTTAAAACATAAAAGATAAAGGTTACAAATATTAGAAATCACAAAGTTTAAGAGATGTTTACCCTATCAAAAACTCTCTGGCAAGAGGCTAATAACTATCAAAAAGTGAAATTATATAACCCCAATCGATGCTTGCAGTTAATGAAAAAAGCACCCTGGAGAACACTGGACTTGAACAGAATCTCGTATGGGAAATTAAAAGGAAAAGACATCACTGTCGCAATGTTTTCTCAATTAGACAGATAAGATTAGCAACAGCCAGAAGAAGGACAACATATAGGAAGTGAAACGTTCATTTTGAGAGATCAAGAGGAGGAAGACAGGATTAGTAAACTACACTATGATTATGTAAGATTTTGAATGTCAGGATGTGTCTAGATTTCCTCCAACCTGCAACACGTAACAACTAGACGTGCTCTGGTGGCACACATATTACTTCAAAGGAGTTAAGAAACTAGAGGCAGTCAGACCAACTAGAGGCTTTTCCAACATGCTACTGTTGTCAGGTGCCATCACAGTAGAGCTGCCCCCATAGAGTTTTCCAGAGTATAATCTTTACAAGAGCAGATTGCCAGATCTTTCTCCCATGCAGCCCCTTGGTGAGTTTGAACTGCCAACTTTCGGTTAGTAGCTGAGTGCTTTAACTGTTGCACCACCAGGGCTCCTTCTCCAACATTCTAGACTTGAGTTAATGAAGGACAGAACTAGAATAATGGCAGACAAAATGAAGTTAAAGAATACAAGAGGCATTCCATGAGGACAGAGATTAAACCTCTTCTGTCCTCTAACTTTTTTAAATGGAATATATGGACCAGGTCAAGGCAGACTTCTTTATTTACTGTTGTTATTATATTTTACTGCCAAGACTTGCCTTTGTCCAAAGTTGATATATATGCCTGTTTCCAAAAATAGTCTTAGCTATTTTCTTCATTACTTAGCCTCTTTTAATATATAACTATTAAGCTAACTGCTATTGTGTTGCTCTTCATTTCTTAACTAAAAACTTTGCAGCTAAGAATCTACTGGAGTAATCCAGGCAATTCACAATAGAAAATAAAATGATAACATTAAGGCAGCTAAAAAAGTGGAGAGGAAGAGGTAAATGGGAGAATGGTGGGGCAAGAACTAGTAGGATGTGAAGGGTAACAGAATATATATTAAAGAAGTGAAAATGAAAACCAGGGCAGCTGACAGAGTGTTAGAGTAACAAATTAAGTTAAATTTGTAGGGTAATGATGTCATACAGACATTGGAAGAAACAAAGCTGGAAAATGAATAAATAATCAGAGATGTAGATGTGAGACTTGAGACAGATGAGAATGGGCAGCAGGAACATGAAACTATGTAAAAAGACAATGTAAAATAAGAATAGAGAAAAAAAAGATTAAGACTTGCAGTATGCTACAGGTTAAGCAACAGAAAAAGAGAGAGTTAAGATTCATACCAAAGACAGCAGGTGCTGAAGAGCAAACACCTTGAATAATCCACAAACTGAACCAGTCCTTTAAAAATCCGTAGTGGTTATAAAATCCTATGGACTATTTCATTATTCTTTAATAGAAATAATTCTATATTATGTACAGATCGTAACTAAATAAAAAAACACCGTTTAGATTATTAAAACAAAAACATTGCCAAATTTATCAGATTCTCAAGATCAACTAAGAGAAAGTTATTTTATACAAAATTGGCTATAATATGAATTCATATTTTGTAGTAAGTAGCTAATTAAAAAATAATGAGGGAAGCAGGGTATAACTAAAGTGTTTTTTTTTTTTTTTTTTTTTTAGTTTTAAATTTACCTTCTGAGTAAATTTATTCAGGTCATGGTAATTTACAGGTAATGAGAATTTAATTCTAAATGTGAAAATGTGCCACAGTATATTTTTATTATTAAAATAAACTCAAAGGATTAATATTACAACTTTCTATAAAGATAACATTCTACTTAACACTTAAATTTTCTTTTTGGCAAAGGTAAATCAACTTTTTAAAATATAACTCTAACTATGTTTGTATCAATAATATCCAACTCCTAATAGCCTAATTGAATAGACAGGAACAATACTACAAATAATATAAAATAATTTATATTTGGCTTTGGGATGCACTTTTATACTCACATTCAAACATGGGTACACACCATGCTACTTCAAATCAAATAATGAAGTTATGCCATAAGGACCAAACCCGGGAAATTCTGTACAGCTTTCACACTTTCTTCCCCTCTATAATGCACTGGTTAAATGCTCTCTGCTCCTCACCCTATGCAGGGAATGGACTCAATATTTCAGGCTGAAATCCTACTATTCCCTCTCCATCCTCCCCAACACCCTCCCACCAAACTAAAAAAAAAAAAAAAAAAAGGAAAGAAAGAAAACAAAGCAAAGCCCACTCTCTGTCCCAATCACACCTTCTCTAGGGGAAGAAGCCTTTCTTGGCGGTTGAACCAGGGTTGGGGGAGGGGAGACTGGTTCTGGTTCAAGGAGACTCCAGAGTGCTGCAAGGTTCAAGTCAAAAGGAGGTGAGAGAGTCAGGTCAAACAAACATCAATCAAAGTGTATAATTCCCCCAAACTGGAAAATCATACTTCACTACACAGCACAATTTCTCAAGAAAATACACAGGGCTCAATTCTTCTCTCATTTCTTTCTTGTCTACTACTACATACACTAGTATTACTACTGAACTGAGTGAAAAGAGAGACGTGGTTGTACATAAATCAAGTTCAGAACTGATTTCCTATTACTCAATTAACAATGGGGATTTCTAATAAGCTTTAAGATTGCTTTTTTCCCATAGGGGCTTTTTCTAGGCGCAAAATAGATTGCATCAACGGTAGTAGATGTCCCACTTTAAAAAATGCATTTTCTTCAAAAGCGATTTTAATTATCTTTTCCAACATTAACAATCAAAGGTTAGCAGCATCCAAGAAAAATAAACTAATGATGTGAAATATTTTACCTGCATTTGTCACAACAAATCATGTATCCATCATCATGTGTAAAACCACATATGCACCTGGTTACATCAGTACCATAGCTTCCATCCTCAGATGTGCTGATAGTAGTAGCACTAGAAGTTTCATCAAAATTAGGAGTGGTAAATATGCCTACTTCGTTTTTGCTAATAAGAACTGATGGAGGAGGGGAAGCTGGAGGTGTTGGAGGAGGACGAGCACCATAATTATGGTCCTGGATAATTGAACACAAATACAGAATAATATTATTTAATTTGAATGATATGAACTCAGCAACTTAAATAAAATTCGATCCATGTTGAATACTCAAAGACATGAAATTGATCCATTTCTTCCTTAACTCCTTTAAAATAACGATTGGTGAAGCCAGATATTAAACCATAGTATTAACTGAATATGTCTACCTACAACCTTGGTCACCTTCACACACAAACTCCATTCCCAAAAAACAAAAGACATCTTCACAGTCCTATGGTCAGATAGCTCCACCTTCAAGATGAAAGCAGGCACAACATGACTTAACCTTGAAAACATTATGCTGAGTGAAGTCAGTCAGTCACAAAACAACAAATGTTGTTATGACCTCACTTAAATGAAAATATGCAAATATAGAGAAACCAAAGCTTATTAGCGGTTATCAAGGGGTGAGTGGAAGGGAGGAAGCGGGAATTTTTGCTTGGGGAGCACTGAGTTTATGTTAATGATGGCAGAACAATTAGGAAAACAATAGGGGATAAAGGTTGCTCAACATGAACAGTGTAATCAATGTCACTGAATTGTGCATGTAGAAACTGTTAAATAGGAGGATGTATTGTTGAGGATATTTGCACACAAAAAAAAAAAAAAGATGAAAGCAGGTGCAAGATGAGAGAATTGAGATAAAAAAACCTTAAGGAATGTGGAAGCTAAAGAATAACAGAAACAACAGTTAAAGGCATACTACTATTATAAAGTAAAACACTATCTTATGTATAAAATGAAAACTTTATTAATTTTTATCCTGGTCCAAGTAGTAAAAATCTCTTGTAATTGTACCTCTGTAATATCAATTGAAAAGACCTTTTTTTTTTGTTTGAAGATCTGTTTGAGTCTAAGTTCTGCTTCTTACTAGCTATGCAACATTAAGTTAATCAAGATAAGCCTTCCCTTTTCTCAGTTAAAAATGGAGATAACTACATCTATCTCATGAGGTTGTTTTTGAGGAATACATGAGATAACATACATAAAAAGGCTTACAGAGTCTGGCACATAAGGGCTCAATAAATAGTAACAATATAATTCAGAGTTAATGATAGATAATACAGTACAACTCTACCTATAATCTTTATAGAAAGGGTAAAGAATGATTACACCAAATCATTAATAGCATAAAATGTAATATAATAACAATAAAAACTTCCAGGGAATATTTCTCTTACAGAATTTTAATACCTCGAATAATAAGAATATGCCTAATAAAAAAATTGAACTATATATTTGCTTATTTAGATAGTATGAAACTACTGCATTTTTTAAATATAGGGTTTTAAGGATAACACCACACATATCTATTTTCAATCTCTAGATTTAAAAAACAAAACCCTTCCAGGGAAACGTTTTACACTTACCGCATAGGGCAAACCAATGTAACTGTGTGAATGATGCGAGCTGCTGGTATATAACTGGTGGGGATAACTGTTGGATTTCTCAACTACCACAGGGCTAGCTTCTACGGATTCGGGTCTGGAGAAAAAAAAAGTTGCATCAAAGAATTCCATTCATTTTTTTCTCTTAATTTACTTAAAATCTTAAGTACTAAAATACGTGACTATACAAATACAATGTCTTTTTATAGGAGGTGGACCCCTCATGGATAGGATATATTCTATCTAGAGTGCATTATCATAACAAAACTTTCATTTAATTAAGTAAAATAAATGCCCTACCCCAGCTTTAAATATATAGCGGTTCCTTAGTGAACTAGTGGAGGCCAGTTCACATGGAAATGAATCTCTCCCTTGCACATACACGATGTGATTTGTTTCTGTGCCTTTATTCTTACCATACCCACTACTTGAAATGATTTTTTCATGAAAGCCCTAATCCTACCTCTTACTCAAAAAATTTCCCTTAAATTTAGCATGATTTGCACTATTGATAGTTTAAGACTTAACGCACTTTTACACTCTATAGTTACCTTTCCATAGTCAACTGCTTCTTGATATTCCATGCCCCCCCCCGCCCACCCTCTCTTCACACCTGCACAAAGTCTCAATTTAGCTCTCGTGGCTGCTGCGGCACCCACTGTGCCAAAATCAGCAGAGAAATGAAGCACAAAGTGAGGTTATTAAATGGTTCTAGAGGAGATTACAAAAGAAGGGTCTCCAAAATGTTCTGAATACTCTGAAAACCAACATTCACCTAATGTCTGTGCTGTTACAGTAATAACTCACTCCTTAAAAGGCATCTATCTGTTTCTTAATTTGAAAATTAATGCATGTTCATTGTATAAAATTTAAGTACAGAAGAAAGTGAAAGATTATGTTTCCATCCAAGCCCCAAACTTACTCGTTGTATACCAATTCATACTAAGGCTTGTGTAGATTAACATGAAATTTGACACAATGCATTAGACTCACTCACTGTTCATGAAATCTCATATCCAATATCTTGAACCAAGAAGCAATATGTGAGCTCCTCGGAGAGAAGTGACTGTCTTATTCAAAACCTTTGCAAAGGAATACCTGTCTTTTATAATCCTCTTTAAAACTCTAAAGGTACTCCCTAGTTTTCATGTTTCAATGTGAAATTAATATCTAAGAACCTACCCATACACAGATGGGTTCACTCATACCTCCACTGAATTATCACATTTCCAAATCTTACCAGACCATCTTAATAGGACAGCCCCTTAAGCCATCATAAGAATTTATTTTTCTTCAGATTTATTTATTTCTTCACTAAGATGTGGCAGAAAGGCAGGGTACTCCAGCCATGAATATATCATACTTCTGTACAAAGTGATGGTTATCTCATGATGATCATCATTTTGGTAGATTCTCTTGACACAGCAGATTACTATACCACAGTCAAAAAATAAACTTAGTATTTCTGACTCTGCCCATAGTGAAAGATTTGCCATTTTCTGACTCATAATCTGTATTTTATCACCACTAAAATAAGTTTTCAGTGCATGAAGAATGAACCTGAAGATGTCATTACACAATCCCCATTCCAAAGAAGTCACACAGGCATTAAAACAAGAGCAATCCTTGTTAGATCCCAGACAGGATATAAAAAGATACAAAAAAATACACTCATATCCCTCCAAGAATTTCTGATCTTTGGTGAAGGGGCAACAAGAACAAAAGGGTACATAAAAACTGGCAAACAAGGCAATAATAAGAGTAAATGCCGTAGAAAGGTATTCGTAAATGCTTAACAAAACCTCTTCCCCTTTGGCAAGAGAAAGTGATCTTTAGTTAACTTTTTAACTCTGTTCCCTTAAAAACCTGATAAGCTAATCTGTCAACTGTACTGCTAGGTACATTAACAAATATGGTGATTGACTGGCACATCCCTTAAAGCTTTGACTATACAACTGTAACAAGAAATACTGGCTTCTGATGGGCTTCTAAATTAGGGAGACTGTCACATCCACCCAATGTGGATCTTGTCACCCTTAAACATGAGCTCTCATCTGACAAGTGAAAGAAATAGTTCCCGGATTGCTGACTATACTCCTGCATGGTCTCTCACAGAAGAGGAACACCTGATGCTAACCTATGGCAAGCCACACACTATGGCTCCTCTCCTATATACCATGAAGACTAATGCTGACTAGTAGCTCCTGTCCTACATACCATGTAGGCTGGAGCCAACTACGGTAGTCTTTTGTGTCTAAATATTTAGTTAAATCCAGAAATCTCCTTACAACAGTTGTAAAAGGTCAAATTTCTAGGCTCTAGACTGTAGGGGGTTCAAAGGAACATATCTACTTGAGTGACAGGAAGCATAAGAATAGACATCGTAAGGTTTCACTGAAGATGAGAAGGACTCTGAAAGATATGAAGGACTTCTAAACATCTGAATTTTTTATCACGTGTATCTTCTATTCGAAAAAATGTAATTAAAAAAGAAGCAGTAATGATAAAGGCAATACTCTATGCATATGCAAAGAGATAGGACAACGCAGCATGGGAAGTCTTCAGGAAGTACAAAGGTCAGTTAGACTTCAAGAAAGTATTTATTAATTTTAATAATGTCTCAAAATCAAATAATAAACAAACTCCCTTTAAAAGAGGGAGGGGGGTTTTCTTACAGATTTAGAGAAACATTAAACTATGTCTTTAGGTCCCCCACAGATCTGTCAGTTTGTTGTACTGTGGGGGCTTGCGTGTTGCTGTGACACTGGAAGCTATGCCACCAGTATTCGAATACCAGCAGGGCCACCAATGGCAGACAGGCTTCAGCTGAGCTTCCAGGCTGAGAGACTAGGTAGAAGGACCTGGCAGTCTACTTCTGAAAAGATTTAGCCAGTGAAAAACTTATGAATAGCAGCAGAACATTGGTTGATACAATGCCAGAAGATGAGCCCCTCAGGCTGGAAGGCACTCAAAGAACAACTGGGGAAGAGATGCCTTCTCAAAGTAGAGTCAACCTTAATGATGTGGATGGAGTCAAGCTTTCAGGACCTAAATTTGCTGATATGGCACGACTCAAAATGAGAAGAAACAGCTGCAAACATCCATTACTAATCGGAACATGGAACGTATGAAGTATGAATCTAGGAAAATTAGAAGTCGTCAAAAATGAAAGGAGCACATAGACATTGATATCCTAGGCATTAGTGAGCTGAAATGGACTGGTATTGGCCATTTTGAATCGGACAATCGTATGGTCTACCATGTCACGAATGACAACCTGAAGGGGAATGTCGTTGCGCTCATAGTTAAAAAGAACATATCAAGATCCATCCTGAAGTACAATGCTGTCAGTGATAGGATAACGTCCATACGCCTACAAGGAAGACCAGTTAATACGACTATTACTCAAATTTACACACCAATCACTAAGGCCAAAGATGACAAAACTGAAGAGTTTTACCAACTTTTGCAGTCTGAAATTGACTGAACATGCAATCAGGATGCACTGATTATTACTGGAGATTGGAATGCAAAAGTTGAAAACAAAGAAGGATCGGTAGTTGGAAAATATGGCCTTGGTGACAGAAATAATGCCAGAGATCGAATGACAGAATTTTGCAAGACCGATGACTTCTTCAATGAAAATACCTTTTTTCATCAACATGAACAGCAACTACACACGTGGACCTCGTGAGATGAAATACACAGGAATCAAACTGACTACCTCTGTGGGAAGAGACGATGGAAAAGCTTAATATCATCAGTCAGAACAAGGCCAGGGGCCGACTACAGAAGAGACCATCAACTGCTCGTATGCAAGTTCAAGTTGAAACAAGAAAATTAGAACAAGTCCCAGAGAGCCAAAGTACAACCCTGAGTATATCTCACCTGAATTTAGACACCATCTCAGGAATAATTTCATGCCTTGAACACTTTTGACCAAAGACCAGATGAGATGTGGAAGGACATCATACATGAAGAAAGCAAGAGGTCATTAAAAAGACAGGAAAGAAAGAAAAGACCAAAATGGATGTGAGAAGACACTCTGAAACTTGCTTTTGAATGTCGAGTAGCTAAAGCGAAAGAAAGAAAGGATGAAGTAAAAGAACCGAACAGAAGATTTCGAAGGGTGGCGTAAGAACACAAAGTATTATAGTGTCACGTGCAAAGACCTGGAGATGGAAAACACGTTCTGCATTTCTCAAGCTGAAAGAACTGAAGAAAAAATTCAAGCCTTGAGTTGCAATACTGAAGGACTCTATGGGGAAAATATTAAACGACTCAGGAAGCATCAAAAGAAGATGGAAGGAATACATAGAGTCACTATACCTAGAACAATTGGTCGACGTTCAACCATTTCAGGAGGTACCATATGAGTTGGAACCAATGGTGCTGAAGCAGGAAGTCCAAGCTGCACTGAAGGAACTGGAGAAAAGCAAGGCTCCAGGAATTGACGGGATACCAATTAGGATGTTTTGACAAACACATGCAGTGCTGGAAGCACCCACTCGTCTATGCCAAGAAATTTGGAAGACAGATACCCGGCCAACCAACTGTAAGAGATCTATACTTACGCCTATTCCCAAGAAAGATGATCCCGCTGAATGTAGAAATTATCACACAATATCATTAATACCACATGCAAATAAAATTTTGCTGAAGGCCATTCAAAAGCGGCTGTAGCAGTATACTGACGGAACTGCCAGAAATTCAAGCAGGATTCAGAAGAGGATGTGGAACCAGGGATATCATGGCTGATGTCAGATGGATCCTGGCTGAAAGCAGAGAATACCAGAAGGATGTTTACCTGTGTTTTATTGACTATGCTAAGGCATTTGACTGTGTGGATCATAACAAATTACGGATCACGTTGGGAAGAATGGGAATCCCAGAACACTTAATTGTGCTTCTGAGGAAACTGTTCATAGATCAAGAGGCAGTTGTTTGAACCGAACAGGGACATACTGTGTGATTTAAAGTCAGGAAAGGTGTGTCAGGGTCATATCCTTTCACTGTACCTATTCAAGCTGTATGCTGAAAAAGAATCCAAGAAGCTGGACTATATGAAGAACAGGGCAAAGGGATTGAAGGAAGACTCGTTAACAACTTGCATTACGCAATGACACAACCTTGCTTGCTGAAAGGGAAGAGGACTTGAAGCACTTACTGATGAAGATCAAAGACCACAGCCTCCAGTATGGATTACACCTCAACGTAAAGAAAGCAAAAATCTTCACAAGTGGACCAATAAGCGACATCATGATAAATGGGGAAAAGACTGAAGTTGTGAAGGATTTCATTTTACTTGGACCCACAATCAACACCCATGGAAGAAGCAGTCAAGAAATCAAAAGATGCATTACACTGGACAAATCTGCTACAAAAAGACTTCTTTAAAGTGTTGAAAAGCAAAGATGTCACCTTGAAGATTAAGGTGCACCTGACCCAAACCATGGTGTTTTCAGTCGCTTCCTATGCATGTGAAAGCTGGACGATGAATAAAGAAGACTGAAGAAGAACTGGCACCTTTGAATTGTGATGTTGGAGAATACTGAATATACTATGCTGCCAAAAGAATGAACAAATCCATCCTGTAAGAAGTACAATCAGAATGCTCCTTAGAAGCAAGGATGGCGAGAGTACGTCTCACATACTTTGGACCTCTTGTCAGAAGGGATCAGTCCCTGGAGAAGGACATCATACTTGGTAAATTAGAGGGTCAGAGAAAAAGAGGAAGACCCTCAATGAGATGGACTGACACAGTGGCTGCAACAATGGGCTTAAGCATAACAATGATTGTGAGGATGGTGCAGGACCGAGCAGTGTTTCCTTCTGTTGTACACAGCATCTCCATGTGTCAGAACTGACTCAGTGGTGCCTAACAACAACAACAACATATGTTTAGGTGATCTATGCAGCAATACCATCAAACATAAATTCATGAAATTTCATGGCATTATTAGATATATAAAGGCAGTTATCCAGGATGATTCCAAATATGCTCAGTTTATTTTTCTAGCTCAAAATAAAAATTGCAAACCTCAAAATCTTCAGAATCCTCACAAAGCCTCCTAGGGGCTACATCCGTAGATCCCAGTTCGACTAACATTAATTAAACAAGTATTGAGAGCCTAATGGTTGCCAAGGTCCGTGAGAGAAACAAAGATAAGATACTATCTGTCTTCAAGGAATTCATAATAATATAGTTTCCACTCATTCAATAAACATTTAAGCATACATTAATTTCAAGACATTGAGACACTGTACCAGATGCTGGAAATAAAAAAAAAGTGGCCCTTCTCAAGAAACTGAGTATAGCAGTGTCATCAGAGATATGCACAGAAGGCTTCATAAAAGTAGCCGCATTAAACAAGTTTTAAAGAATGGTAAAATTAAGAAGACCAAGAAACACAGCAATGGAAGAGGTGAGAGAAGGTATTCCAGGCAGAAGGCACATAACACATCAGAGATATCAACAGGATGACACATTTAAACATGAGTCCCTAAGGGTGACCTACAGCCCACCAGTACCATAATCACCTGTAGTGTACAATTTTTTTACAGTGCCACTTAACGAATCTAAAGATCAGGCTCCAAATATACAGTTTAACAAGCACCTTCAATCTTATATTCACTGACGGTTAAGAAGCACACAATTATAAAGAATTGCTAAATTTCAGAGCAGGCGGAGTTAAAGGTATGGAGAGGCCAGAAATGAGGGCAGATATGTAAGAACTAATTCTAGAAGCATCTTGAGTACCTATCTATTGTCAGGCGCTGTCAAGTTGACTTTCAACTCATAGCAACCCAATGTGACAGAGCAGAACTGCCCCACAGGGTTTTCTACGGTGTAATCATTACGGGAGCAGATTGCTAGGTTTTTCTCCCGAGGAACCACTGGATGGGTTCAAACCACTAACCTTTCAGTTAGCAGCCAAGTGCTTAACCTTTGTGCCACTAGGGCTCCTGGGTACCTATCCTGAAAAAAAAAAAACAATCAGAGCCACTAAAGGTTTGTTTTTCCTCCCAAACAAAGTAATGATGTGATCATAATAGTAGCATGGTGCAATAAAGCTAAGGGCTTCAAACGTCAGTCTGAGAAAATCTGCAAATAATTCTAGATTCAGCAGGTTCAGTAGAAGCCCTGACCGGATTAGAGCTATGTAAAAATTTCTACCTCTCCAAGACTCCTTCCCCCGCCCGCCACTTACAAGGAAGTTTCCTCAATCCAACCCTTCACTGAAAAGCACTTAATACCCTGTATAGTTTCAGAGTGATCCTAAGGAGTATGTGGTTCCCAGAGTCCAAAATAAGTACCTTTTTTTATTTAAGGGAGGGATATTAAAACATAGCTTGCTAATTTTGTTGTTGTTAGCTGCCACTGAGTCACCCTGACTCATGGCCACCTCAGGCACTACTGAAGGAAGCCCTGCCCGGTTCTGTATCGTCCCCATAATCCTTTGCAGATGGACACCTGTGATCCATAGGGTTTTCACTGATTTTCAGGACTAGATCACCAGGCCTTTCTTCCTAGTCTGTCCTAGTGTGGACACTCCACTGAAACTTGTTGAGCAACAAACTAACAGGCAACCCTCCACTGACAGATGGGTGATGGCCGTGCATGAGGTGTACTGGGTGGGAATTGAACCCATATCTTCCATACGGAAGGCAAGAATTCTACCACTGAACCACAACTTTCTGTTACAACTCATAATTCTAGAATTTTACCCACGAAATCCTTCAACTCTCAAGTGCAGGATCAACCAGCCTTGGTGGTCACCTACATTAGTTGTTATTAGGAATAAAACATAAGGAACATTAATCACTATTCTTTTCATCTGATACTTAACTGCTTTCGGTGACAATGTGGAAATAAAAGCCTCTCAAATGTTGTTACTAAAAAGGAGATTAAACTCTTGGTAATCTCTGGGTCTACCGATTACACTGCCAATAAGAAGTTCCTGTAAATTCTCTTGCAGCCTTCTTCTATTTTTAAAACTGTACAACACTTGGTATCTTTTGCAGATAAACTTCAAACTGTCCTTTCACCCACTTAATTTCTAGTTATTGCCTGACATGCCAAACTTGAGTCTCCTTTCCCCCTTAATAGGCTGTTCTGAATTCTGAAAGAAATCTTCTCTAAGAGAGTACCACTTATTTTGCTGTTTAGCCACACAAAACTTGAATCACCTTCAAAGGCTTATTTTTTATCTATAGCACACTGCTGTAGAGCTCCCAAAAAGGGATTGTTACATATTCTAAGTCACTGGGTTGTGCAATGGTTAAATGCTCAACTACTAGCCAAAAGTTAGGTGGTTCAAACCCACCCAAGAGGCTCCTCAGAAGACAGGCCTGGCAATTAGCTTCCGAAAGGGCACAGCCTTGAAAACCCTATGGAGCAGTTCTACTCTGCACACATGGGGTTGCCATGAATCAGAAATGACTTGAGGGTAACTGGTTTGATTTACAGTTGAGAAAAGAAAATTATATTTTTTCAAGCTCTTAGTTTTAACTACATGATCTGAGAAATTTCATCATTTAATCTTTCATCAGTTAAAAAGAAATGATTAAAAATTTTCTAGTCAAAATACCATTATTTGTTAAAATTCTTATACTGGAGAGCTTTAAACCCCTCATGCTTTTGCATTCGGTCTTAATGTATTCTGTGACGGTCAGTCTACAGTCACTCAGATAAAGTATGTGAATAAATTTCAATTTATCTCTAGTAGTTATTTTAATCCTTCTGCTTTCCTAATGCCTTTTAATATTTCCTAGCATCCTGAAATAGGTACTAACTAGAACTGCAACTTCAAAAAACTGCAGCATTTAACTCACTGAAATCACACCAATTTGGTTAAGATTTTTTTATATACAAGGAAAGTTTTGTTTAATTCTATAGCCTCTTAATTTCTAGAAGAGACTGTAAAATATTTCTAGCTTTAGTTCTGTGCGTTCTTAACAGCTGAAATAGAGTTAGCTAGGATATGAGCATTTAACAATCAATCCTATATAGTAGTAACCTTCAGGATCAACCCTAAGACCTTCAAGCAATACAATTCATAATTCAATACTTGCTATATGCCAGGCCCTGTGTTAGGTGCTATAGATAATGATATATAATAAAACTGACAAGGTGTCTGCTGTCATGAAGCTTATATTTTAGTAAAAAGATAAACAGAAAGCAATTAAATAAAACAAGATAATTGTAGAGTTATTTTTGATAGAATAGAGAGGGAAGGCCTCAGGGGAAGGTGATATTTGAGTTAAGATTATGCTGAGAACAAAAGAATGCTCCAGTCGGAAGGATCAGCAAGTACAAAGTCCCCAAGGCAGCAAAGTGGTTAAAATGCTCAAATAAACGGGGGGGAGGGGAGGGGGGAAGCGGGGGACCACTATGGGAGTAATCATAAGTCAAGTGGAGAACACCAAAAAATCAGAGAAGTAAGGCCTCATGGGCCATAAGAAATTAGGATTTTATTTTAAGCAAAACAGGAAGGTTTTGAGTGGGGAATTATATGATCTGGTTTATGCTTCAGAAGCATCACTTTAGCTTCTATAAGAAGAATGAATTGTAGAAAGCAAAAGAGAAACACAGAGACTACTTTATTGCAGTGGCCCAGTCAAGAGATGACAAGGGCTTGGACTAGGACAGCAGTAAAGATGGAAAGAAGTCTACTAAAATTCAAAATATAGTTTGGAAGGGGCACACACAGACCAATGAATTAGATGTGAGGGATGAGGGAAAGGGGGCAATCGAGAACGACAGTTTTGGCTGAATCAACTGGATAGAGATGGTGTTACTGAGCCTGGAAGAAAAAGAGATTTAAGGACAGAAGATCAGGAATTCTAAAAGAAGATGTTAATTTGGGTATACAAAGTCTGGAGCTTAGGAGAATTATGACTAAAGATAGAAATTTAGGAGTATTCAGCAGAGATGGTGTTTAAAGCCAGGTAGAACCTAAAAAACAAGTATTTAAAAAAAGGAGGAAGGGCCTGAAATTGAGCCCTGTCTTTCTCCCATTTATGGCGGGGGCGGGGGGGGAGGTAACTCTAAAGGACCTCTAGCCCTCAAATCCATTCGACTAGGAAAGTGTGATATATTATGTTCTTTCTACATAACGTTAGTGCTACCTATAAAAGATGGGACTACATTTTAGGCAGTGCCCAAGAACTGTAGGAGTGAGTGGCACAGATAAAACTGATAGAGGGTTCAAGATTTAATCAAGCCACTTCCACACCCTACCTCTGACTCCTTGAGGTGATATTGGGGGCATGGAGGAAGCAAAATGTTGCTGCTGAGTGTTGATGAAACAGAGTGAAGTAGGGCTGGTTGCGTCTAGGCCCAAGGGAGTGTCGCGGTGTGATTTCCTGAACCTCAGGGGTACTGGAGACTAAAAGTAGTATAGTCCTAGCCTACAACTATGTAGTAGTAGATCTGCTCCTGCTGAATCCAGGTAAGTATAGTGTAGAGGGGTGATCCTAGACCCTCAGAATCCTGCTTCGTGTTGGATCGAGTACAGTAGGACAGGAACTATTCCTGGATATAGGGTCTCTATTGCTCCAAAGTGATGTTCAGGTACTTTCACAGGCGGTATTTTTAAGATCACGTAGTCCAGCCTCCAGTTTCATAGACTAGTAGATGACTGGTCAAAGCGTCACAAACTCTAGACTGAAGCCCCAACTCTTACTAAGTCACTGTGTATCCCTGAGGCATGCCACATAATCATTCTGGGTCTCAGTCTTCATATTGTAAAATAAGCTCTTAATTTTAAGTCACACGATGTTATGACAGCAAAGTAAATACTAAAAACCAGATTTCTTAAGTTAGTCTAGCAGTTTTTTTCACCAAACTGCATTGTACCACCATGGCAGTGAAATTTACTAGAGGGAGTGCTACTTGTGCCTATGAATTAGTGACTTAATGAGGTAAGTGGCTTGAATTACAAAAGGGTATACTATGTGTCTCACTTTAGACTAGAGTTACATACAGTCTGGGTTCAGATAACCTTGAATCTGTACAACTTTAATGTTAATTATTTTACTAATTTTATATATATGGAGAATATTTTTGGTTATGAAAATTAGATTTCTTTATGTGATTTTTCTATTCTTAAAAACAGGCTATTTTCAAACGTCTTACAGTTCAAATTATTGTCAAAAACTTAGAAGGCAGATTGTTTGCAGTAATCTGCCTGATCTTGTCACATTTTTCTAAAATCACTTTAGAAATTTAAAATACTGAATATACCAAAATGTCCTTATTCTTTAAAAAGTCATCATAAAGCTTCCAAGCTGTATCATGTATTCTCAATGCAGATACTTAAATAAGTGAGGTCAACTAAACTTAAGATTTAAGATCTAAAATGAGAACACCATTAAACTAAGTTAAAAAGGCATTTAGAGAAAAAGAAAACAATTTAGAATGATCAAATAAATTAGTTTTGATTTCTCAGAAACTGAACTTTTATGATTTACTGGACTATTATGATTTCCTTCTTCCTCATCAAGAATTTAATCTCACTGTATACAAACCCTTAAAATATAGGTGGGTTTTAATGAGTTCATACCTGTGTTTTAGGTGAAACCTCTTTCATTTCAATTTTAAAAACATTCAGTAATATACTCTGGACAAGAGTAACATGACACGAATGGGTTGCCTCGCTATTTTTGTACTAATAGATATAAAAGATCTCCATGAGTTCTCAAAACTTCTCCATTTGTTTCATCCCTCTTACAGCCTGCTATTATCTTAAAAAGACATATATAAAATTACATACTTCAACACAAGAAATTAAAAACTGAGAGCAGATTGCGTGTGACAAATAAGGTCCTCAGTTTATCACATGTGGCATTTAACTTCATTTAACAAAACCCAGCTCTGTGACCTATGTGGCATCATGGATCTAGGGCCAAGAAACCCTAGGTTCAAATCCAACTCCACTTTTTACTAATTATGTGGTTCTAACTAAATCTGTGAATCTCCTTCAGCTGCATTTCTTTTTAAAATAGGATAATAATATTTGAGTTTTTGCTGGGGTGATTAAGAGGTACTTTTTTTTTTCCTACACAAAATGGAAACCCTGGTGGTATAGTGGTTAAGAGCTACGGCTGCTAACCAAAAGGTTGGCAGTTTGAATTCATCAGTGCTCCTTGGAAACCTTATGGGATACTTCTTCTCTAAAAAGTTACAAAAAAATTTCATTATATACAAAACATTTAGCATCTTCAATTACACAAATTGAAATTCAACTAATTAATCCTGTCAGCAGGAGGCTCTAGTGACGCTGAAATAACAGCAAATACTATAGCAAAATATAGATGGTAAAATTTTATTGAATCTCAGATATTTGGAGTCAATATTTCAATCTAAGTCTCCCTTTTCAAATGAAGATACTGAAGTCTAGAAAAATTAAGTGACTTGCTTAATGGCTCATTAGAGCGTTAGTCCACCATCTGTCTGTCAGTTTGTCATGCTGTGGCAGCTTGCATGTTGCTATGAAGCTGGAAGCTATGCCACTGGTATGTCAAATACCAGCAGGGTCGCCCATGCTTAACAGGTTTCAGCAGAGCTTCCAGACTAAGGAAGAGAAGGAAGAAAAGCCTGGCAATCTACTTTTAAAAATTAGCCAGTAAGTTTTATGGACCACAACAGAATATCGTCCAACATAGTTCTGAAAGATGAGCCTCTTAGGTTGAGGTTGGAAGGCACTCAAAATATACACTGGCCACAACAGACTCAAGCAAACCAACGACTGTGAAGATGGCACAGAATCAGGCAACGTTCTGTCCTGTTGTGCATGGGGTGGCCATAAGTCAGAGCTGACTCAATGGAAATTAAAACACAGTGTCAGTGGGAGACAAAATGAAAGAACCCAAATATCTATCTTCGGTACTCTTGGTCAACAAGCATTTATTCAGCATTTACCATGTGCCAGGCACAGGAGCCCCTCTGCACAATGATTCACCTCTCACAGATGTCACCTCATCCAAAAACACACGTAACTATATAAAAGCTCATTATAATGATTTCTAATGGTACTGAGGAGTATTTGGTGATAATGATTAACATGAAAAGAAATATTTTCTTAGCAATCATATTCCTAGTCTTTACTAAAGAAAAGTAGCTTGGCTTTTCTTAAAAAGAAAAGCTAAGGAAAGAAGATACTGAACACTCCCCATTTATATATCTTCCCAATTACTAGGTCTGGACGGATTTCCTTTTTTTTTTTTTTTGCTCATGGGGCCAGTTTAGGAATTCAGATGGTTAAGTGTCAGAAGTACAAAAAACAAGGAATAGAAGAGGTAAGAGTTATTAGGATAAAAACATATAATCCTAAACACAAACTCTGGCTCAACTTTTCTGTTGACTGAAAACAGAGTTTTTCTCATCCTTCAGCAAGGGCCTAAGAATGCCTTTGTTACATACTTTTTTTTCCTAGATGCCACGGAGTCAATTCCAACTCATGGCAACCCCATGTGTTGGAGAGTAGAAATGTGTTCCATAGAGCTTCCTGAAGCAGATCGCCACACCCTTTTTCTGAGGTGCCTCTGGGTTGGTTCCAACAGTCAACCCTTTGGTTGGTAGCCAGGAGCGTAACCATTTACTACATCCAAGGATTCTGTTGTATCATTATTTATTATACGGGATTTACTACTGCTAGAACTGAATCTAGGAAACCCTGGTGGCTGCTAACCAAAAGGTTGGCAGTTCAAAGCCACCAGGCGCTCCTTGGAAACTCTACGGAGCACTTCTACTCTGTCCTATAGGGTTGCTATGAGTCAGAACCAACTCGATGGCAATGGGTTTGGTTTTCTGGTTTTTAGAACTGAAGTTACTAGTTACACGAACCATATATCAAAACGAAGTAGTTATGTTATTTAAGTCATCTCTGTAATAACATTATAAAGGTGCTGTGATTGAAAAGGCCTAAGATCAACATGTCATTACATTCTGCCTCTGCTACTTATCCACTCTGTGACTTTAGTTTTCTCACCTATAAATTAAATATGACAATATCTACCTCATACCTATAACCTTATCTTTCTTCCTCAGGAAGTGATAGCTTTTTATGATTTCACTTTTACAGCTTTCATAACTGTTCTTTTCTTCTCTCAGATCCAACCACCTTGTTATCCAGTCTAGAGGCGCCCCGTCCAATACAACAGCCAAGAGCCACATGTGGTACTCAGCACTTAAAGTATGGCTAGTCTGTGCGGAAATATGCTGAAAATGCAAAATACATACCAGCTTTCAAACTTATTAGTATTAAAAAAGGAACATAAAATATCTCATTAATAATTTTTAATTTTTAAATTATCCGTTAAAATAATATTTTAGGTATTCAGTTAAGTAAATTATGTAACAAAAACTAATTTCACCTTTTTTAACCTTTTTAATGTGGCTACTAAAAAATTTAAAATTATATACATGGCTCACATTTTATTTCTATTGGACAGTGCTGATTTAGAGTTTTGACTTTCCAATGGATTATAATTTCCTTAAGAGTAGGGATAAAAAAAATTTTTTTTTTTTTACGTTTTATTGTGCTTTAAGGGAAAGCTTACAAATCAAGTCAGTCTCTCATACAAAAATTTATATACACCTTGCTATATACTCCCGGGTTTTTGGGTATATACTCCAGTTGCTCTCCCCCTAATGAGACAGCACACTCCTCTCTACCATCTATTTCCATGTCCACTCAGCCAGCTTTTGTCCCCCTCTGCCTCGTCATCTCCCCTCCAGACAGGAGCTGCCCACATAGTCTCATGTGTCTAAGAGTAGGGATAAAATTTTATACTTCACTTTTGTAACCCTAACCTCTGGCAAAACATTCTCCTCACAGTCAGTGCTTAGAAATGATGATCCAAAAGGTGCTTCATCTCAAAAGCTAAGAATTTTCCTGGACACATCCGAACACTTTGAGGGATAGAGTAACTGGGGCTGGGGCCCATAGTTTCCGGGGACATCTAGGTCAACTGGCATAACAAAGTTTATTAAAGAAAACGTCCTGCATCCCACTTTGGTGAGTGGTGTCTGAGATCATAAAAGCTTGCGAGCGGCCATCTAAGATGCATCAATCGGTCCCATCCTACCTGGAGCAAAGGAGAATGAAGAAAACCAAAGACACAAGGGAAATATTTGCCCAAGAGACTAAAGATCACATGAACCAGAGACTCCACCAGCCTGAGACCCGAAGAACTAGATGGTGCCCAGCTACCACCAACGACCACCCTGATAGGGAACACAACAGATAGTCCTGGACGGAGCGGGAGAAAAGTGTGGAACAGAATTCAAATTCACACAAAAAGACCAGACTTAATGGTCTGAGACTGGAGGAACCTCCGAAACTATGGCCCCCGGACACTCTGTTAAACGAGAACCGAAACCATTCCCAAAGCCCACTCTTCAGACAAAGATTACACAGGACTATAAAACAAAAAATAATACACGTGAGGAATGTGCTCCTTTTAGTTCAATCAGACACACAAGACCAAATGGGCGGCTCCTGTCCAGAGGCAGGATGAGAGGGCAGGAAGGGACAGGAACTGGTCAAATGGACACAGGGAACCCAAGGTGGAAAAGGGGAGTGTGCTGTCACATTGTGGGGACTGCAATTAATGTCACAAAACAATATGTGTATAAATTTTTGTATGAGAAATTAGCCTGAGCTGTAAACTTTCAGCTAAAACGCAATTAAAAAAAAAAAAAAAAGTACTTCATCTAATTTAAAAAAAAAAAAAGGTACTTCATCTTGGATTGTCAGTCTTGTCATAAAAAATTAAGCTAAGCAAGAGGTCTACTAGTAGCACCCAACATTTATGGACATGCGGTTAATCAAAAAACCACGGATACAGCATCCTGGTAAAAATTTGTTGTCTCCCAATTACTTCCAAAACCCATTGCCGTGGAGTCGATTCCAACCGTTAGTGACCCTACAGGGTAGGGTAGACCTGCCCCATAGGGTTTCCAAGGCTCATGGATTCAAAGTGCTGACTTTTTGGTTAGCAGCCCAGCTCTTAACCACTGCGCCACCAGGGCTCCTCTGATTATTATGGTGATGGTCATTTTGCTAATCAGGTTTAAAAAAATCGTTATTTATATCTAGCTCAATTTTCCCTTAAAATATATTTTTACTTTTCCACATTTTTTTATTGTACCAAGGATTATGCCAGGTGCTTGTGAGAAAATCGGTCAGTCACTATGTTAACCTGTGTATTGTGATCAATATTTTTCAGATCTAGGGACAAACACTATGCAGATAAATTCTTACTGCTAAGATTCAGGAGTGGCTAATACACAATTCTTAGAGTACCCTGGAGAGTCCCCACTATAGCAGTTGGCTCCAACAGTTTCTATTTATCAACGCCTACATTTTTACATATAGTTTAAAAGTTATTTTTAAATAAGACATCTTTCATTAAATCTGACTGTAGAATGCACACAACTGCTTTAAGAAACTGAGGCTAATGAAACAAAATTTTATTCTTCTTACTAAATCAGGTATCTCTAACTTATAGTTATTTCTGAAGTACTTTAAAACTATTCTTTTTAGTTCAAACATTTAGGGAGTGTCAACTCTAGGCAAGGTAATGGGAGAAAGGGAAGAAATGAAACACAAGATGACCCCTACCCTGAAGGAAAGGCAAATCAAATCCAAGATGAGCAAAAGTTAGTGATAAAAAGAAAAAAAAAAAAAAAAAAAAGGTAACAAAAATGAGCTGGACTTGGTGGGAATGAGTTTTATTTTAGAAATACAGTAATCTAAAAGCAAATGTTGCTGGGAATGGAAATACTGGACTAGAGTTTATCAAATCGTTTCCTCATAGATCCTGAACTAGATCTTCAATTTCTTATCTATAAAATGCTATGGTTAGACTAGATAAACTCTAAATGATCTAAAAAGTTGTCTTTTATAGCTTTTTTTTAAATAGCTAAACTAATACATAACTAACAACATTATATATTCACATAAAAAACCAAACCAAACCTACTGCCATCGAGTTGATTCCAACTCACAGCAACCTTATGGGACACAGTAGAACTGTCCCACAGGGTTTCCAAGGCTGTAAATCTTTACAGAAGCAGACCACAGAGCAGCTGGTGGGTTCCAACCCGCAAACCTTTCGGTTAGCAGTCAAGTGGTTCAGCCACTGCTCCACCAGGGCTTCTTCATATTAGCCACATAAGTACAATAAAATGCAATTCTCTTTTTTTTTTAAACTTTGCATACTGAAATAATTATAGATTTACAGGAGGGTAAAACCTGCATCTTATACAACTATGCATTTAAAAAAAAAAAAAAAGCAACATGTTAATCATAAATACTAAAGTTTTTAATTCCAAAAGCTTTATGTTTCTGTGGGGAGCAGAAAAAGTGTGACTTAAGGGTCTTTCTAAGCTTTTAGGTTTTATATTAAAAAAGATCATTTAAAAGTTTGAAAATTAAACCACAGAAATTCTGACTGTCATACCATAATAAAATCAACACCAGCTATATTTTCTGCATCCACTTAATGGGAGAAAACTATGCCTAAGGGACATACACCTGTATGTGGAAAAGAAAAAAATCATATCCTGAACCAGGAGTGTTTTCCTAAAAGATAATTATTCTGTTAACTGCCTAAAACCGAATCATTTTCCCCTAATAAAAATGACAGTATTTGTACCAGAAAAAGATTTGGCTTCATAATATAAATCAGACATACTCTATAAATGCATTTAATAAAAAAAATAGGCAGGTATGCTACCCCTCTACTGCCCTTTTTCAATATATTATTTGTTCCCTTTAACTGTATAATTAATATGTGGTTTCAGTTCTGTTTGTGAATTGCCTTAGGGTACACGTACTATACATACAAACAAGGCACAGGTGTAACTTACTGTGTATACCAGAAAAATTCCTATCTAGTATACAAATAACATTTTCATAAATTACATTCTGTATTAATTACTTAAAAAAGCTACTGAAATTAAAAAAAAAAAGACTCAACGCTTAAGAGAATACTGAGCTGCTTTTAAGGGTGACAGAAAAATATGAGAACAGAGAAAATGAGTTGAACAACATGACAAACAACGTTAGTGTCACTGAACTGTACATGTGAAGAATGTCAAAACGATAAATGTTCTGTTACATACATATTTACCACACACACACACAAAAAAGACTGCTAGGCTAAATATTTTTAGCAAGCAAAGAACCTTTGATTACTACCAACAAATGCCTAGCACTATTGTCAGATTTGAATTTTCATCTATCAGATGCTTCATATTAAGAACAGTGGGCTAGGAAGAAGGGGAATGTAATCGGGACAGAAATGGGGAACTAATGCTTAACTGCTACAGAGTTTCTGTTTGGGGTAATAAAAGTTTTGGAAACCAACGGTGATGGCTGTACAATATTACGAATATAATTAATGCCACTGAATTGTACACTTACGAACAGTTAACATTGCAAATTTTATGTTAAATATATTTTAACACAATAGAAAAAATGTTCAACAGATGAATAATTAAAAAAAAAAAGTGGTATACACATGCCAAAAACCAAACTCACTGCCACTGAGTCCATTCCTACTCATAGTGACCCTATAGGACAGGGTAGAACTGCCCCACAGGACTTCCAAGGCAGAAATCTTTATGGAAGCAGGTTGCCACATCTTTCTCCTACAGAAAAACTGGTGTATCTGAACCACCACCTTTTGGTTAGCAGCTGAGTGCTTTAACCACTGCATCACAGCCACAAAAAGAAATGAAGTTCTGATACATGCCACCACATGGATGAACCCTGAAACATGCTGAGTGAAATGAGTCAGACATAAAAATACAAATATTGTACTGTCTCACTTATAAGATATGTCTAGAATAGGTGAATTCATCCAGATAAGATATTAGTGGTTATCCAGGGCTGAGGGGGAGTGGGAAACGTGGAATTAGAAAAAAGCAAATAACACTGTGAAGAGCACGTTTACTGTTCATTATCTTACCCTTGTAGCCATTTTTTTCTCTTTGACTTTCATGAAGCTAAAAATAAACAGAGGCTAGAACTTTAGACTTGGAACCCCTCTGCCTCTCAAATCCTGCTTCCAGGCTTCTTTCTTTCCTTAGCAGTACCCCTACTTGATCCTTTCACCATACCTATTCAATCTGTATGCTGAGCAAATAATCCAAGAAGCTGGGCTATATGAAGAAGAAAGGGACATCAGGATTGGAGGAGGATCCATTAACAACCTGAGTTATGCAGATGACACAACCTTGCTTGCTGAGTGAAGAGGACTTGAAGCACTTACTAATGAAGATCAAAGACCACTGCCTTCTGTATGGATTACACCTCAACATAAAACAAAAATCCTCACAAATGGACCAATAAGTAACATCATGATAAAGAGAAAAAAGACTGAAGTTGCCAAGGATTTCATTTTACCTGGATCCATAATCAACACCCACACAAGCAGCAGTCAGGAAATCAAAAGACACATTGCATTGGGGAAATCTGCTGCAAAGGACCTCTTTAAAGTGCTGAAAAGCAAAGATGTCACCTTGAGGACTAAGGTGCACCTGACCTAAGCCATGGTATTTTCAATCGCATCATATGCATGCGAAAGCTGGACAATCAATAAGGAAGACCGAAGAAGAGCTGATGCCTTTGCATTGTGGTGTTGGCAAAGAATACTGAATATACCATGGACTGCCAAAAGAAGGAACAAATCTGTCTTGGACAAAATACAACCAGAATGCTCCTTAGAAGCAAGGATGGCGAGACTGAGTTTTACATACTTTGGACATGTCAGGAGGGAACAGTCCCTGGAGAAGGACATCATGCTTGGTAAAGTACAGCGTTAGTGGAAAAGAGGAAGACCCTCAGCGAAATGGACTGACACAGTGGCTGCAAAAATGGGCTCAAGCATAACAACGATGGTGAGCGCGGCACAGGACCGGGCGGAGTTTTGTTCTGTGATACACAGGGTCGCTATGAGTCCGAACCAGCTCGAGGGCACCTAACAACAACCTCTATTTGATAAGGGCAAGATGAATGGCAGTCAACTGTCAGAAGAGTACTTTGGGAATCTATTATTTCACAACAAAAATTACTTATACATACTGCAAAAAAAGTACTAGTTTTTTAAAATGATATTACAATACTCATACAGTTAAACAGGCTGTAGGATATTAGTATATAGAGTATTACAGAGCATCTCTGGGTCTTGGCTGATGGCAGAAGCAGGACTGGTGAAAGCACTTCCAGACCCCTCGAAATAGCAACAGGAGGAGGAACAATAATAGCATTTTACTGCTTTCTACCTAGCAGAGAGTCAGGAATCCTTAAATGAATCAATTAAAAAAAAATAGATTCCATTAAGCTCTGCTTTCTGGCTGATACAGAATCCCATTAAGCACAATACACCAATATACTGAACCAGAGAACATGCGAATCTTTCCATCATCATCTGCCAGCACTGTCAACTCAACCTCTTGCAATTTCCAAAAACAAACAAGCAAACTATCTCCACAGCAATAACTTAGTGTTAAGTGGCTGGTTATACAAAAACAAAGAATAATGAAATCTATCCAGATAATTAGAAACCCTGGTGGCATAGTGGTTAAGTGCTATGGCTGCCAACCAAAAGGTTGGCAGTTCGAATCCACCAGGCACTCCTTGGAAACTCTATGCGGCAGTTCTACTCTGTCCTATAGAGTCACTATGAGTCGGAATCGACTCAATGGCAACGGGTTTGGTTTTGGTTATCCAAATAATCATTTGGACCAAATAGTCTGGACCAAAGGAAAGAACCTTTCACGAAGTCCATCAGAAATAAGTCCCATAAAAGCAAGTTATCACAACAGTCACCCCCAAGAGGAAATACTCCTTTTCTCTCATTTAAAAATGGCTTGAATTGTTTTCAACTCAACTCTATTTTAAAAAAATCAAACCCCATGTTTAAATCAGTTTTACAATTTTTTCAAGTTAGTCAAGATTTAAATTTAAAACCAATTACTTTTCCAACATAAACATGACATTATCTTAAGAAAAAAAAAAAAAAGGCAAACAAGAGACCTACTATCTTGATTTGTGATGCCAACAACTAGCAAACGGCAAAAACAAAATGAATTTTTAAAACATAAGGCATTTTGGCTCAAAACAGTTATTTATAAAAGTAGTTTTAGTTAAAGAAATTCTAAATCTCTGACATTTCAGCCAGAGTTTAAAATGAGGAAAAATATAAACGTAAATTAAGCACTACTTGGTTATGCTAAAATAATTGTTTAAAATACTCTGACTTTCCCTATCCAAAATACTTTTAAATACTTACTCTGAGCCTGCAGCCATTTCCAAGTATGACGTTTCTGCTGTATCAACTCCCAATGGGATGACTATGCTCATGACGTTCGCCTCTGGTAAATTCGATTACTATGGAGTCCTATGCATTGGTATCCAAAACACTGGGGCATGCCAGCCACAGTGCTCATTGCAAACATCTAAGTGCATCCACAAACCCTGTTTAAAAGAAAAAGGGAACAAAACAGTTAAGAAACACCTTCATATTTCTTGCAACAGCCACACTATAAGAATAAAAAATAAAATACATAAGAAAGCTTTCTTTATTAAAATCTCAATATAAGTCAGAATTGTCTCAGGTGGCTTCTCTTTTTTCTAGAATTAAGTTATGTGACTATGATCAAAAGAAAAGTTTCTGAAGTTCCTGAATCATAATCTTAAGGAATGAATTTAGTATGCCACATGAAGGACTATTAAGAGATACTGCTTAGTGAAGAACCAACAATTACTATTTTGAAAGATAAATAGAATGTCACTACAGTAGTATCCAAAAACAAGCCTTCTTGGTTCAGTGATCTACCAACATAACCATTGCCAACAACTTGATTCCAACTCGTAGCGACCCTATAGGACAGAGCAGAGCTGCCCCACAGTTTCCAAGGAGCGCCTGGTAGATTCAAACTACTGACCTTTTGGTTAGCAGCTGTAGCACTTAACCAACCACTACACCCCCAGGGTTTCCAATACACCATCTAATAAATGTTGAATACTTACTGTAGACTAAGCATCATACAAAGCTTTTTACATTGATGATCTACTTACTGTATTTTTATGCAAATAACATGGCACCTTCTATGGTGGTTTGCCAATGGTGCCCCCCACAACGAGGTATTTCCATAAATGCCACCATGCCATTCATCTTCTACATGTTGCTGTAAAAAAAAAAATCAGCATAGCATGCTTATGAAAATACCTCACAGGGTGAGGGTGCAGTTGGCAAACAAACATAGAAGGTGCACTTTATATGCATAAAAATACGGTTGTAAGCAACTCTGTGGTAGGTATCTCCATTTTACCTTGAGGAATACAAAACCAAGAAAGGATAAATAACAAAGTTTCCTCAGCTTAAGATATGAAATCAAGATTTGAACCAAAGTCCACTCTACTGCTTATACATGTAATGAAAAAAATAAACTATTTGTAATCAGTCAATTATTTTACAGTGGTTGTCATTTTTCATACTACATAAATAAATTATATTGGAGGGGTTTTTTATTTCTTCAGTTAGTATTAACTCACTAAGGTTAACACTCCCTAATACAGACAATTAGTTAGTAGGGAAAACTAGTAAGCCTAAAGAGTTTTTTAGATAAACTTACTATAGAAACTAAAATATATTCAGCTCCAGCATCAATTTTTCTAATTTAAACTCACTGTATTCTTGTTGTTTTTAGTTGCCATCAAGCCAATTTTGATTCACGGCAACCCCATGTGTGCAGAATGGAACCGCTCAGTCCGGTTTTCAAGACTGCGGACTTTCAGCAGCATATCACCAGGCCTGTCTTCTGAGGCACCTCTGGATGGGTTTCAGCTAGTAGTTGAGCGCTTAACCATTTGCGCCACCCAGGGATTCCAAACTCACTAAATAACACTTGCTATATGTATTGGTTGTGAAATAATCAACTTGAAGCCTTTTCAACAACGATAAAGAATCAATCAGGAAGAAAACAGATACAGATAATCTTATAAAATGGGCTAGAGTCAACAGTCAAAATTGTCCCCTGTCCCTATAATGTTTTACTCAAAATACTTCAATAGCAGTATTTCTTCAAATAGTAGCTCTTGTATTTATCTTTAATTTTTTAAAGTAAGCTTGAAATTACCTACTCCGGTTAATTTTTATCTATTTCACAAATGACACAGATTATGAAATCATACCTTATAAGGGAAAAAATACTAAATGGGGGCAATAATGGCTTAAGCACTCAAAAAACACTAGCCTTTACTTTTAAAACATGTGTAACTGAAGAGAGCTATTAAATTACAAGTTACCGTTATTGTATTCTTACTGTATTAAATTACAACAGTAGGCAACTGCACCTAAAGGTTAAAGCATAAGCTTTGGATCTTGCCTCCACCACTTACTAGATCTGGGAGGTAGGCAAGTTATTTTAACCTCTCTAAGCATTTTTAAGCATTAATCTCATTGTTTATAAAAAAGGGATTTTCATAGGACTCCTGCGGAAAAAAAATGAAATAATGAACATAAAGCATTTCATACACTGCTATACACAATTAGCAATCAATAAGTGGTAGCTACATATCAAAAGTTGCTCTTATTTCATCACAGAAAATACACGGACAGAAAAAAAACTCTAGCTCTCAAAGAGAGTCCTCTAATAGCTTTTAAAAAGAAAGCAATTATGGTTCTTTACTTGCCATGTTTTTACACTGCTCCACTAAATTAAAATACTCCCCCAAAGACAATTAGAGCAAGGCGAAAAACAGGAAAAGTTGCCCTACCTTTTCTATCTATACCTGTAACCACATTAGAGTTACTTCATAAAAGCCTTATTAAGCCTGCAAAGCACTAGAAAATTTCCAAATGGCAAAATGCAAGCAACGTACAAAAACTGCAAGTCTGTTCTATTCAAATGTTATATCATTCCGTGTTTCCTTAAAATGCTGAAGACCTGGACCTAACAACAAGTTAACGATTGCAGTATTTTTAAAAAGATTCTCTTCCTTTTGGTAGCATCTAAACAGAAGTTTTCTTCAGCTCAGTTTATCTTTAGGGAAAGCTTATTTGAAGTTTTATATGTAGGGAAGGCTCATTTGAAGTTTTATATGTTAGGTATGTGTTCTTAGATATTTAATTGTACACTTGTTTACTTGAGGCAGAAACTGGAAAACAAAGTTATCCTGTATTCTTTTAGGTAAATGCAGTAATATTTCCAATCTAAGAGAATCTGTGTGGGTATACATTTAATAATGTGTCCTTTTCATAAAATTTACAATTATCAGTAAACACTGAGCTGTTTCTAAATAGCTGTGAAGGGCTTGCCCATCTTGGACAATTGTTGAATTTGTGCAATTACTGTCCAAACCATGCAGTGTCTGGAATGTAACAAGCACTCTACAAATGACTAGGGAATGTATTGGAGCACCTGGGATGAAACTGTAGCCCTGGCCTCATCAACCAAATGAGTTGCCAACCTATACAATTAAGTGCCTTAAAAACAACTAATGGCATTTTCTCCAGAAAGGCATTGCTCTAAAAACACAAAATCTTAATCACCAGGATGAAGATACATCATGACATCTAAAACAGAGCTAAACTCCAAATTTGATTCAACAGGGAAGATCCCAGAATTTACTCACAAGAGGTCAGATGATAAAAGATTGTATCTATTTAGACTATAAGATGGCAAATATTTCACTACATTCATTAATACCAAAAAGCTCTATGGCCAGAAAGCTCACCCTGCTTAAAAATCCAGTCAGGACTTAATAAAATCATAAATTCATTAGGGTCAAATCATTGTCTTAAAAAAGCCAGGGCAGGGGAAGCCAACATAGTAAGCAGAAAAGATGTGAGCTTATAACCCAGGTATATATAAAGGGGGAAAAGTAAATTCAACACAATCCAAACAATTACTACAAAGCTTTCACATCTTATATGTGAATCACAAAACTGGTCATCCAACTAGCAAGTAAAATAATACACAAAATACATTGAGAATGTCAGCCATTAAAGAAATAATATAAAAGGAAATACCATGAGATGTCTGGTAAATCTGAGGTCCAAGAAAGAATAAATGTCTTCACAAAACCTGCTATCCACAACAGACCTAGAAACCAAGTGAACATAGGAGTATTGAGCTATTTTTCAAGTGACATAAAGTTACAGGTACTTCTGACTAATACAGTAACTAAAACCAAAGGGATTCCCACAAAGACAACAGCTAATTCTTACAAGGAGAAAATTATTCCTCGCTTTTTACACAAATGAATGTAGGCACATGTAAAGGCAACAATCAAGGGTAAATACCAAATCAAACTGAAAAGAAACTGGGAAACCATGATATTAAAAGCAAATTTGGTAAAGCAAAGACAACAGTATCAGATACACACAAAAGTCCAAAAATCAAACCAAAGAACCCTAAAGAAGGAAAAATGAGATAAAAGACAAGGAAAAGCAGCTAAAGTAGAAACGTCTATCAGAAAAAGTGGTAGAGGCTGCTTTTAAAACCATGTTAAAAAGTAAACAAAAATACCACTGAAAAGACGAATATGACATACAAAAGGAAGAAAATATGAAAAAAATTTTTCTGAAACTACAAATAAAAGGCACTGATCACATATAACCTCTGAGGAAAGAGCCATTTATTGTTATCCATCTGTCATTTATAAGCACCTTACATAGTGCTCAATAAACATTTAAAATTAAATTAATGGTTATATTTTGTATGATATATCACTTAAAGAATAAGCAAGTGAATTTTTGGCTGAATTCCTAATGGAAATGAAATAAACTTGAAATTGTGAAAGACCACGCACCCAAGATTCCCTTATAAAGTAGAAATTAAACTACCCTCATTATAATTTAAGATTTCCAATTTACAGCAGTTGACTAAGCTGTAACAAAAAGAATACTGCTTGATCAAGATCCACTCTTAAGCTGTTGTTGTTGGGTGCCACTGAGTCGATCTGGACTCACAGCGACCTCGTTTTACTGAGAACTGCCTCATAGGGTTTCTGAGGCTGTAATCTTTCCAGAAGCAGAAGGCCAGATTTTTCTCCCGCTGAGCGTCCATTTCATTGCTCCAGGCTCAACTGTAAATGGAGGTTGGTCTGACTGATGATCTTACCGTTTACATCTTATAATCACAAGTCTATTAACAGATTTTTCCTGATAATGAAAACAACAGAATATCTGACTCTTAAAACCTAAAAAAAAAATCTGACAACAGAATAAGTTATATAGTTCTCCAATAAGGTTAGTATTAATATCAGACAGTGTTCCATGAACACTTACCTGACTGATACGCAAACCTCTCCAACCAGTGGCTATAATAAGAATGACAGCATATATTACTGAGTGCTTCCAATGTTTAATCCTCACAACAAGACTATAAGCTAGGTACAATTATCATCTTCATTTTACAGATGGTTTAAACTTGCCAAAGTTCCATAGCTATAAATAGCAGTCAGGATTTCAACTCTAACAGCGTTGATTCCAGAGCCAACATATTTATTTGTCTGAAATTAAAATTTGCCAGGTGACTGGTAAAGTAATTAATCTAGAATTTACAGTTAAGGATAAATAACTGACAACCATCCCTCTCAAAAGGGGACATTTTATGGTTCTGTTAGAGGGTTTTAATAGCTTCACTGTAACATTTTTAGTACAATACCAACCAATTGTTACTATTAAATTCGGTATCAAAATAGCAATGCTTCAGCAGTCACACACTACCACTTACTACAAGCAGCTATTAATAATAGCTACTTACTCTTTTTTTTTATTCTCTAGGAGGCTTAGTTTCCTCATCTGTAAATAGGAGTAATCATTCAGAATATATTTCTGAATTGTTTCAAAGATTGTGTGTAGCACTTAGTTAAGTGTTAGCTATTATTACCAGGTAAAATTCTTAGGAATTAAATACTTGGGAAAAGTTCTTAAAAGATGGATATTGGGGAACAATTCCCACCAATTATATTTGTCAAAGTCTAACAATTAAAAGTTTCTGCTTTACTCCCAAGTCCACTCTTGTCAGTAAAGAAGAAAGGATGCATCTGTGCTGTACTGCAAGTTCAGAGAATATGTTAAGTGCAATTTCATTTAAAAATTCAATGGCCAAATCAATTTATTACAAACTCCAAACACACTGATTATTCAATTATTTTCTTCAGATGAAATTCTGTGTACAGAGTAATGGTAAAATAAATACGCAACCTGGACCCTGTAAGATCCCTGAGTGACATAAACAATTTGCACTCGACTACTAACATGAAGGTTGGCAGTTCGAACACAGGAAGAATGAATGGCCGACAGTCTGTTTCTGTAAAGATTACAGCCAAGAAACCCTATGACGCAGTTTCCTATAACACATGGAGTCACCGTGAGTTGGAATCAACTCGATGGCAATGCATTTGGTTTCTGACCCTGAAATCAATTTTATGGAATTTTGGTCAAAACAGGATTTGCTCTGATAAGATTAGACTATTTAAAGAATAAACTAATGGCAAGGTTCATGATCTGATCACCCAGTAAACATCAAACCATCCTTATCTAATGAAGGATAAGGCACTTTCCCAAATAAGTCAGTATTTTTTGGAACGCCATACTGGCTTAACTTCCACTCCAGTTTACCTTATCTTTAGCTTATTAGAGATTTGATATTGGAATCAAAGTACCAAGAAGAGCAACCTTGTAAAAGTTTTAAAACCTATGTTTTAAAAAAATGCATGTATAAATCTGATACAGCAAACAAGAACTGTTATCCTATACCTTGACTGTAGTGATGGATACAGGAACCTACACGTGATAAAACTGCATAGAACTACACATAAACACACACTGACACACATAAATGAGTACAAGTAAAGCAGTAAATGTGAATAAGATGGGTAGACTTTATCAGTGTCAATATCCTGGTCATAATATTGTACTACAATTTTGCAAGATGTTACCATTGAGGGACATAAAAATACACAGACACTCTGTATTATTTCTAAAACTGCATGTGAACTTAAAATTGTGTCAAAATAAAAAGAATTAACTTTAAAAAATGACATTAAAATTATGGCCTTCAAGCTTTTGTTTTTTAAGCCTTGGCAGTACATTTCCTATGTGAAATCTTACACAGAAATCGAAGCGTCTATCCTGGCTCTATGAAAATAAGTAGTTTAAATCTCCTATACTTTTTCAATGATTGCTATTGTCAACTTGAAGTGCTCTGTTAAGGAGGCCACACCCAGATATAATAGGAAAATGCCACAACTGATTAGTGATGTCTGCCAAGGGGTGCAGTAGGTTATTTGTACCTTGTATTTGCTGTCTGTGGTTAAAGAGGATGGTGGGGGAATGTACCTGCCTACACATTCTCCCACCTAACAGTTATTATTACATGGAAAGTCTAAGGCTTCCTGAAGAATAGTTTGAAATTCAATGGCTAAAATAAAATCTTACCCACTCAAAATGTGACATGAAAAACTTGTTTCATTGGTAAATCCTATTTGTTCAAAGGGCAGAAAAGAATGCCCTTTTCCAAAAAGTAGCATTAGAGTGTGTTTTAATTAAAAAAAAAAAAAAAAAACCTGTAAGTATTAACCACTGCACCAGGGCTCCTTTAAATATCCCACCAAAAACCAAACCCACTGCTGTCGAGACTGTTCCAACTCATAGTGACCCTACAGAACAAAGTAGAACTGCCCAATAGGGTCAGCGAGGCCGTTAATCTTTATGGAAGCAGACTGCCACATCTTTTTACCCGCAGCTGGTGGGTTCCAACTGTGACCTTCTCATTAGCAGCCAAGTGCTTTAACCACTGTGCCACCAGGGCTCCTTTGCAATAAATATAGTTATCTTTCATTCACTCAACCTAGACACTATTAGGCTCGTTCATTATTACCTTCTTAGGCTTTAAATAACTATGCCACCAGTTAAGGGCAGTAGGAAACATTTTATTCTCTCATTCTTTAACCTCAAATAAAATAATATCCTCCCTCTCCAGGATTAACTAAGCATTCATCTACCACTAGTTTGAATTTCTTTCACAATAGAGAAATTGAGTCCTTCCCTTCTTTCCTTCTCTAAAAACAATGTGCATCCAAATCTATAGGATTGAAATTTTTTTTTCCTAATCCTATGGTCTACATCTCAGACCTCAGTAACCAGAATTTTTTAAGTAGTTTCCCTCCCTATTTTAACTTGACCTTTCAAACCAGTGGTTCCCAAACACAGATCCACAAATTGCTATTATTTTTTTTTACAACCAGGATAGAGGTGGGTGTTGAAAAATGACAGAACCCTAGGCCACACCTCAGAGATTCTGATTCAGTAGGTCTAGGATGTAGCCTGGATATCTTATTTAAAAAGGTATTCTCTCCCTTGCTCTATTTTAGAACTACTGTTTACAACGTTACAGAATATATTTCAAGAGTCACTAGTTTCATCAGGACTTTGTTCTATTCAAAAAAAGCATAGGAGTTCACAGTAATCCTAATTGTGACATTATCTCAGGTTACTATGTTCCATACTAATTATTTCAATATATAAATTATTTTAATATTCCTTTTACTATTGTTGGCATACTCTTGCTCATTCCCCTTCAACTTTTCTTTCCCTTTTATATACATCTCACTTAATAAAAATACTGTCTTAACTGTGCTTCAGATGAAGGTTTACAGAGCAAATTAGTTTCTCATTACACAATTAATATATTGTTTAGCGCAAACTAGTTTCTCATTAAACAATTAATATACATAGTGTTTAGTGACACTGGCTGCCAAACCCTCAATAAAAATCTTATTAAAACTGCAAGGATCATTTAAGTACCATCGCTTCCTTGAAGCCTTCCCAACTCTCTGCCACAAAACTAGCTTTGAAATCTCTAGTAGATCAACCACCAGAAGACTGTTTCATCTGTTTAAAAAAAAAAAAAACTGACTAGATTATCTCAAAAGGCTGTTCCAGCTATAAACGTGTTCCACATTAATCTCTTCCCTTCCTAACTTTCCAAAGAATGCATTTCATATATATGTATCTCACTGTTTCTATTTTGACAAATGCTATTTTGGGACAGCTGGTAGTTATTTATCTTCCACAACTAGATCATCCACTTCACCCTATAGCAAGAACTGAGATCTTTATACATTATCTCTCAATGCCTGGCTCTGTGGTGGCTCCTAAGATATGACCTATATTATTCTTGATTAAACCACATTTTCCCTCTCTCTCAACACATTCATGATCTCCCACCTTCAGATGAATATTAATCTTAAAAAAAAAAAAAAAACCACCACTGAAAAATGTTAGTGATTGATCTCCTTCTACAACTTGTTTTTTCTAATTGTTTCTCTTTCATTTATTATCCAAAAATGCAGTTGTTCCCCAAGACTCAGTCTTCCCCATTATGTCTCCCATCAATCTCAGATTTAACCGTTCTTTCCTGTCTGATTTTCTATTCCCAGGTATCTACACGATATATATCTGTCATGGATTGAACTGTGTTCCCCCAAAATATCTGGCAACTTGGCTAGGTCACGATTCCCTTATATGATTGCATGATTGTCTACCATCTTATCTTCTGATGTGATTTCCCTATGTGTTGAACATCCTATTGCTATGATGTAACAAGATGGGTTAGTGCCAGTTATACTGATGAGGTCTACTACATAGTGTCTTAAGCCAATCTCTTTAGAGATATAGTAAACAAGAAGCGAGCAGAGAGACGGGGGACCTGATACCACCAAGAATGCAGCACTGGGAGCAGAGAGTGTCCTTTGGACCTGAGGTTCCTGTGCTGAAATGCTCCCAGACCAAGGAAGACTGATGCATCACAAGGACCTTCCTCCAGAGCCAACTGAGAGACAGATCCTTCCCCTGGAGCTGGCACCCTGAATTCGAACTTCTAGCCTACTGGACTGTGAGAGAAGAAACTTCTCTTTGTTAAAGCCATCCGCTTGGGGTATTTGTTATAGCAGCACTGGATGACCAACACAATATCTATTCAAATATCTGCCATCACTTCAAAAATCAAACAAACCTTCAAAATGATTCATTACCACCCAACCTCTTCCATTCCATTTCCTATTTAGTACTTTTATTTTTCCAGCTCGCCTTTTAATCATTCTTTCCTTCATACTCCTATCATATTCAGTTTCTTGTACCTCCCCAGTGTTTCAGAGTCATTCTTCCTCAGTCTCCATGACTTCCACCCAAATCCTGATGAGCATCATCATCTGAAAAATTTCCAACAATCAACAACCCTTCTAGCTTGTCACCAAAGGAAATAAAATTTCTGAGTAACTTATCTCTGAATGGAAACCCTGGTGGCATAGTGGTTAAGTGCTACAGCTGCTAACCAAGAGGTCAGCAGTTCAAATCCACCAGGCGCTCCTTGGAAACTCTATGGGGCAGTTCTACTCTGTCCTATAGGGTCGCTATGAGTCGGAATCGACTCGACAGCAGTGGGTTTGGTTTTTTTTTTGTTTTATCTCTGAATAAAGGAAGAAATCTCTGGTGTTGTTTAAGCATTTTCCTCCAGATTATGCCAACTATTCTATTACTTCAAAAGATAACAAAATCAACTCAAATTCATTCAGTGTATTTGCTGAGCATATACTATGTTCTGAATAACAGGAGTTGGGGAATCAGCAGTGGACAAAATTAAGCTGCTCTTAAGGCACTTGAAATGAGCTAGGGCAATCCAATATATTCAAGGATACCTTAGAATAGTTTTCTTAAGTAACTGTCTTTGATTAATGATTTGTGTGTCCTCATTACCGTGCCCAAGGATCAATGGAAAGCTATGTATATTTTTTTAAATGGCTTACTTTACAAGGTATACTTTAAAAAAAAAAACAGTATTTTGGAGCCAAAAACTGGAATTCAAATTCTTGCTCAGCTACTCTTCAGCTATATGACCCTAAGAAATACCCGTCTCTCTAGACCTCTCCTGAAAAATGGGTAAAGTATCTACCTTGCAGAGTTGCTGTGCAAAGTAAATAAACAGGTAAATACACTTACATATTCATTTATTAACGTTTACTCTCTTGCCTCTTAGAAGTAATGATATGAAGATTATTCAATCCAACTATAACCAATTCCAATCCCTATACTATTGACCACTGAGCACACTCAAATAAAGAACAGCAGCTCTATCATTTTATCTGATAAGTATTCTTAATATCTCACACGCTTTTAAAATATTTGCTACGAAATCCTAAATCTAAAGGGTAACCAGTATGTTAGAGCAGCTTAACTTCTATGTATTTAACAACCTATAACATTTTTTTTTTTTAACATCAGCAAGGGGCCAAAATGAATAAAAAAAGAAAAAACTACATGTAAAGACGTTCCATGTTCAAACCATTTACTTTTACAGCATTTCTCATGTCCTTTAACTCCAAGACTTAGGGTATTCAAAGGCCGATTTTTTCCTCTTATTAATATAAATGGAAAAACAAAACCTGGAAAAGGACCAGTGTATTGCAACTAGAGAGGTGAAGCTTGGAAAAAAAGGTCTGTGCACCTTACCTTCAAAAATGAATCATGGCTACCACTTTACACACAGTTGGAAGGTTTTTATCAGAAAAATGGAAAATGACAAGCGTTGGTGAGGACATGGAGAAACTGGAAACCTCATCCATTGTTGGTGGGAATGTAAAATGGTACCGCTGCCGTTGAAAACATTTTGGCAGTTCCTCAAAAAGTTAAACGTAGAATTCCCATACAGCCCAGCAACTGTACTCCTAGGTATATATATACCCAAAAGAATGGAAAGCAGGGACTCAAACAGATAACTTGCACACCCATGTTTATGCAGTATTTTTCACAATAGCCAAAAGGTGGAGACAACATGTATCCATCAACAGATAAATGGATAAACAAAACGTGGTATATCCATACCCACCAAACCCATTGCCTTCCAGTCTATTCTGACTTATAGCAACCCTACAGGACAGAATAGAACTACCCCCATGGGGTTTTCAAGGGTATAAATCTTTAAAGGAAGCAAAACACCACACCTTTCTCCCGTACAGCAGCTGGTGAATTCGAACCGCTGACCTTTCCATTAGGAGCCAAGCATTTAACTGCTGTGCAACCAGGGCTCAATGGAGTATTATTTCACCATAAAGAGAAATGAAGCTGAGAAGTCTACAGCATAGACGAACCATGAAAACATTATGCTGAGTGAAATTAGTCAGAAACAAAAGGACAAACATTGTATGGTTGCACTTTTACGAAATACCAAGAATAGGTAAAGTCATAGAATAAAAATTTATTAGTGGTGGATGACCAAGGGCTGGAGGGAAGGGAAATGGAGAATTATTTCTTACTTCAAGGGTGCCTTGTTTGAGGTGATAAAAAACATTTGGAAATGGATAGTGGTGACGGTTGCTCAACATGGTGAATATGATTAATGCCACTGAACTGTACACTTAAAAATGGTGAAAACGGCAAATGTTATATATTTTACCACAATAAAAATAAATGAATTATGGAATTAATAGATCTAAGTATTAAGAAAAATACTCATATATGCAAACTTCATTAACTTATTTTATTTCTTGTTCAACATGAATTTTTAAAGTAGCCTGTCTTGAACAAAGCATATAATCACTAAGAAACTTTATAATAAAGGGAAAAAGGATAAGAAAAATAAAATGATGTCAGGAATGAGGTTTGGAGATACAATGAGTGCTATAAGGGACCAGTACCTTTGCTAAGAGATAGGCTACACTCATTTTCACTTTCAAACTTTAAAGACTTTTCCATTAAAGAGATTATATTAATGAAAAAGAACCCATATGTGCTGAGCTAATCAACCACTCTTTTAAAAAAAAAAAAAAAATTTAGACCTGCAAGAAAAAAATGATTCATGAAGTTGGAGATTAAGCTAGAAATACTCTTCCCAGAATCCTTAATGAACCATTTACTTTTGGAGGTAAGAGGCATAAATTGTACACTCCATAGGGTTGCTATGAGTCAAAATCAAGTCAACAGCACCTAACAACAACAAGTGATATTTTAGACTACATCAGCAGAATCTCTTTTTAGGTACAACTTTCACCATCACTTTGGGTCAAAATTAAATGATTAAGTATTATACTTTCCCAGTTATTCTTAAAGTAATATCACAATAAAAGAGATTTTGTCTTTTGGTTACAACCATACCATTTTCATAAGATTTTGGAATGCAAAGATCAAGTAGTTATTAATGTATCATTAATACACAGCAACTAATATAGCTAATAGCTAATGTATTAACAGCTAGATTATAACAAGCCAAACAATTACAAGCTAAAATCTGAAATACCACACAAACTGATCCCAATGATATTAGTCAATACAATAATTAGTATTTTCATATAGGAAGGATGTGAAAGATGCCTTCACACAGAGAGCACTCAACTGCTTGATATTCAATGAGTCTAGATTAGAATATTATCACAGTTAAAAAAGTCCTTATAAGAGTACAATTTAAACCTCACAAGGTAATCTTTTTTCATGGTTACTGGCTCTTGAAATCATTCTACCTGTTAAATTCCTGAAGCATTAGAAATCTGTTGTCTTATTAGGTAGGGTCCTGTAAACCCCACTGAACTAACCAGAGTCAGGCTATGAAACAATTTTTGGACATCCAAGATACTGAACGAAAAAAGAAAGTTACAGAATACAGCAGGATCCACCAACTTTTAGACAAAAAAAGAAATCTGGATTTACATATACACATTAGGAACCAGAAGTTTATGGGTTCATCACAGTCAGTTAACATGAAAAATCAGAAAAAATAGTATCTTAAACATTGTATTTTTAATTTAAAATATCAACCAGCAATCTTTTGATGTTGAGCCAGCGTTTTGAGTACATTCGCCTGACTGAAATTCTGGGTTCTCTTCCTTGCATAAACCATATCCATAATGGGGGTTTTAGTTTCTTTCAAGGTAAATTACTTGAAGCTTGTAGAGCAAGCTGAATGTAATTTTCTTCTAGATTTTTATTATTTTTCCCATAATTTTTTAGTTATCTTACCCATACCTAACTTGACAACAGTGTCCTTTAGTAACTAACTTCTTTTTATCAAAATTTCCAAAGCATTTAAGTTAGTTTTCATTTAATCAATTCTCTCTTCACATTCATATTTATCAATTGTTTATATAATATTTAAGTAATATAAGCATGCACAATTTGGGAACAAACATATGGCTCTATAGCGTATTCAACTAAACTGGTGGAAACGACAAAAAGTAGGTATCATTCAACATGCAGTAGACATCAGTATTTTCTTTAAAGAAGGAATGGACGGCTTCTGTTAACCCTACAGATTGGTTAAATGAAGGTTAAAGAAATGGTTATAGTATCTACATAAAACACTTTAGGAAAAATACATAAACTTCATTATAAACAGCGATCACCTCGGCATCTCAGAGACCCTAGGGACAACAGTCAGACTCACTTTTTTCCAGAAACAATTACAGCAGAAAACAGCTATAAAACTTACTAAGAATTTTACACGTTAACTCAATGAATTCTCAAAACAATCGTTTGAGATAGGCACTATTATCCCTATTTCGCAGATCAAGAAAACAAGGTACAAAAAGGTTACGTAACTTACCCAAGCTACTATGACCAGGCTTGAATGCGGTCAAACCAAAGCTATCTGGTTCGTGTCTCTATTCTTAACCTATGCAATACTGCCTCAAAGAAGTACCGTTTTGAGTTCTTCCAAACTTTTAATAAACATGTATCGCCTTCATAATCTTAAGAATTGAATGGGAAAAAAATCAGCACGTTCCATTATGTCACTACCCAAGCAAACTTTTCAGTAGCTCTCCCATAAAGTCCATACTCTTTAATCCTGGCATTCAAGGCTCGCCACAAATTGATCCATTCTAGTACTGCTATAATTCTAATCCAAAACCCTTTGCAAATAACACATGGGTTTTGGAAACCAACAGATCATCTTCAACTGGGATGTAGAGATGCAGTGAATATGAAGAATGACTCACTGCTCAAAGATTAGTTTTCCCTCATCCAGAGACTCCAAAAATAGTGGCCTCGTTTCTCAAGAGAAGAATCAGCAACGTATCTTAGAAAAGTATCAAGAACCAAGCACCTAACTTTTAGTCCCTGATCAATCATTATCCAACTGTATGACTTTGGGAAAGGTATTTAACCTCTCTGGGCGCTGTCTCCTTGTAAAATAAAAGGAAATGGCTAGAACAGTGTAAAAACTGGTACTAAAGTGCAGATTCAAGGCCCTACCCAAAAGATGTGATTCCACAGGTCTGGGATAGGGCTCAGGAATGCTCTTTTTAGTAAGTACTCCATACAACTGATATAGGTGGTCCCCGAGCCACGATATGAAATATGTAACTAAAATATCTCATCAATCAATTCTAACTCTAGTGTCTTGATTCTCTTCAATCGACAGTGTCCTACTTTACATGCCCACACTCGAATGGGGGCTCTGGTCTGAGAGAAAATCCTCTAGCTAATTGTGAGGCTTTATTTTGTACCTTTGGCCTATAATTTTTTTTAAACAATAGGATCAGATTTGGTAGTGCTACAAACTGAACCTTCATTCACCTCTTAAAGCACAGCAGGATACAATACAAAGGAATCAATACAAAGGAGTTTTTTTTTCTCCATCCAATCAATTAAGAGTTTACAAAATGCTTAGTAAGACAATCCGCAGATTACTAAGGTGCCAATTACATACAACCAACCCCTCCTCCCCCCGTAAAGCCTATTATGTTAAAAATTTGAGATAAATACAGTGGTTCATAATAACAGGCACTACTTTGCAACACCCATCAATACATTATTATTACTGTATTATTATGTTAAAGATGTTTTAGTGTATCTGGAAACGTTTCTTTAATGTTTTTCATGCATAGAAAGGTATACTATATACTAAAACAAACATGTGACTAACTGATGTTAGATATGAACCATACTCCAACATAAGTACAAATTCCATTTAAAGACAAATTTAGGAACTGAACTCATTTGTAATCCGGAGATTGCCTATATCCACTTTTTTCCAATATCCATTAATCCTCACTGTTTCAAAGTATGATTATGCTCATGTTTTTCAGAAGGAAATGTTGAGTTTTAGACAACACAATCTCTACTGTATATTCACAAGTCTCAAAATTTCCTTCTCCCACTCCTGAAAATTTCCAAAGAAATTAGTCATTTTTATTCAGTAAGTTACCCATCCTCAGTGTAACATTCAAACTGTCACTGAAATTCGCTATCAACATCTTGCTTTCACTGAAAGGAAATATATCAAAATTATATGAGTGGTACCTGTGTAGTGAAAGCCTGAGTAGGTATTTCCCCCTCTTTGTTGTCCTTTCTAAACCTCTCTACATGCGTCTGTTCTTTTTATTACAAGGTTTCAAAAACATACATTGCTTTGTTCTAAGAGTTACAGCTATGTGATGCTCTGCTGTATTATACGTACCACCTCACCAATCCTTTTTTAAAAAATATTAACTTAAACATATGTAAAAAAAAAAATTGCCTCAGTGATTTCACAAAAAAATTTTTTACTTCAAAAAACATGCCTTGAAGGGATTTTTTTTAATGCAGGGAGGAGATTCTCACCACAACTGAAACAGATATTTTTAGCCTTGTCTTAGAAAACAAACTGCTAGCGTTAGTAGGAAATCATAAACGTAAACACAAATGTAATCAAGACTCACTTAGCAATAATTCTAAAAACTAAATGAGGATTTGGAACCACACTTAATTTCTGTGTTCTGGATTTCAAATTAGACTGATATCCGAGAAACTATTCCAAATCCCATTTGTGTGGAAAACTGTGCAGGAATACCAATAAAACTTATCTACACTTTTTTTCCCTTAAAACTTGCTTCATTTGAGGTTGTGGAGTAACTTGAACCCTCATGCACTGCTGGTAGGAGTATGAAATGTTACAGCCGCTACTGAAAACTGCGTGGCAGTTCATCAAAATATTGAACACAGAACTACCGTAAGACCCAGTAATCCCAATCCTAGGTATATATTCATAAAAAGTGAAGGCAGACCAAAAGGGCAGCATTTGCCAAAAATCAGAAGGCTGGAAGGGGCAGGAAAGCTGGGCTAATGCAAACGGGAAACCCAGGGAGGAAGGGGAGAGAGTGCTGACACACTGAGGGGATTGCAACCAATGTCACAAAACAAGTTGTTATAACTGTTGAATGGGAAACTAATTTGCTCCGTAACCTTTCACCTAAACCACAATAAAATTTAAAAAAAAAAAAAAAGGGAAGGAAGACCACAAACAGAAACCTTACACCGATGTTTACTGCAGCACTGTTCACAATAGCCAAAAGATGCAAACAAACAAAATGTCAATCAACATATGAATGGATAAACAAAATGTCCTATACACACACAATGGAATACTATTCAGCCATAAAGAGAAACAAGGTTCTGATACAGGCCACTACATGGATGAGCCTTGAAAATATCATGCTGAATGGAATAAGTCTGTCGCCAAATGACAAATATTGTAATAATCTTACTTATGATGAAATAAGCAAATATATAGAAACCACAGACTCTTAGTGGTTTCCAGGGGTGGGGGAGAGGGAAAGAAGGAGTTTTTCCTTAGGGGGCACTGAGTTTATGTTAATGGTGGTAGAATGACTTGGAAAGGATACCAAGAATGTTGCACAACTAGAATATAATTAAAGTCACTAATTCTTACATGTAGAAACTGTTGAGATGTCGTGTTTTATGCATATTTTCACCACTACAAAAAAAATTGCTTTAATATGTTTTGATTACAAAAGCGATTCATATACATTAAGGAAAAATCAGAAGAGAAAACCAAGAAAACCAAACTCCCAAAATTCCAAGTACCTAGAAACAAACACTGTTAAAAACTTTGCTGTATTTGCAATCGTTATAGAAAAACTTATTCAGGCAAGAATCAAGCTAAATCTAGAAGAAAGTTTAATGGTAAACAGAATATTTGCACAATCCCAAAGTATCTCCACACAATTTAATAACCACAAAAGTAAAGATAGTAACAATATAGTAGAGAAACCATTCAGTACTTTAACCAAGTATTACATCCAAATTGCATAATCTGAATCTAATATGATGAAGAAATCTTGTGCAAACCCAAATTGAGGGGCATTGTATAAATAATTGGCCTACCATTTATAAAAGATAAAGATTAAGCAACCGTTCTTGATTAAGGAACACTAAAGAGACATGAGAACTAAATGCATTATGCGATGCTGGTTGGTTGCTGTACCAGACAAAAAAAGTTATAAAGGACATACTGAGACAAGTGATAAAATTGGAATATGAATTATACACTAGCTAAAATTAACACATCAATGCTAAATTTTCTGTACTTGATAACTACTGTGGTTATGTAAGAAAATGTCCCTGTTCTTAGGAAATGCATACTTAAGTATTAAGGGTTGTAAAGGGTCATGACGTATGCAATCTTCTCTGAAATGGTGTAGGAAAAAATTCATTTGTATGGAAAACAGCAAATGTGACAAAAATGTTAAAAACTAGGGAATCTGGGTGAACGGTATAAAAGAATCCTTTGTACTACTCATGTAACTGTCCTGTAAGTTTGAAATTATTTCAAAATAAAAAGTTAAAACAAAAAACCTTGGTACGTATATATAGTATTCAACTCATGCACATATATTTGTATTTTTTAAATAAAAAGTAGGATCATCTGTTTGATAACCAAGTAATTCTGGAAGCCCTCCAAAGTACAGCTGAACATCTATGGATTCCCTGAAAAAGGCTATTGCTTCGAGGCAGCAAATCAAAGGTGTCCTTCTTCTCTTGTTCTCCATCCCAGGAAACCCCCCCTACACATCATAAATACCCACCCCGCTACCATGTCCTTAACCAAAAAACAATCAAACCCATTGCAGTGGAGTCAATTCCAACTCAAGGCTACCCTATAGGACAGAGTAGAACTGCCCCACAAGGTTTCCAAGGAGTGGCTGATGGAGTCCAACCGCTGACCGGATCTATTAATCACTGCTGAATAGAGAGATCAAGATGGAGAAAATTGGCTATCTGACAAATCTCCAATTCCTGTGAGGGCCATCTATACTTTCTTTTAAAAAGTTCTGAAATATCCCTATAGCCTTATAATATATTCTTAAGCAAGCTGGAGCTGGTTTCTGCTTTTTGCAATCAAACAAATGCTAAAACAAAACAGAAGGCTTTTGAGAGGTAGAACTAAACTATGAACTCCCTGAAGACAGGGACATTTCTTTCTCTACAGGTACCCTTGGAACCAGGGAAATAGTAGCTACTCAAGTTTATCTTTTGTCTGTGCTTCAAAAATATTGTTTTGGTGGGGGCTTTAAGATTTAAGGCATAATAAGCTGTCAATTCAACCAATTAAGCAACCCTTTTTTAAAGAAAGGAAACCCTGGTGGTGTAGTGGTTAAAGACTTGGGCTGCTAGCTAAAGGGACAGCAGTTCAAATCCGCCAGGTGCTCCTTGGAAATTCTGTGTGGCAGTTCTGCTCTATCCTATAGGGTCACTATGAGTCAGAATCAACTCCATGGCACTGGGTTTTTCGGCTTATTTAAAGAAAAGCAGCAGACAAGCAAACAATTCCAAAAGGAACAATCTTATTTTCTGGAGAAGAGCTACTATGTATCAGATCAATCTCAACATTTTATTTATGGCTATTAGAACCCAAATCTAACCATTCAAATCAGTCACATCAACAATCTCCATCTTCTACCACATCATTAGAGAGGAAATGGGTTTTCAAAATCCTGAAACTTGTATTTCTTTCAATGATAAAGCAAGATGATAAAAAGAATTCAAGAGGTCTCCCTGTAAACTCAAAAACAGAAACTATTACATCTCACTACTAGTTTATGAAATAAGAAAATAAAAGTATTAGAAGAGTGCATCTTTTTCAAATATATTTTCCTGATATGTGAACCTCTGAAAACCAAAACTGTGTTTTCCTGACAATATCTTCAGTGGTGATGGTTAATTCTTTTCACTGTCTTCCTCAGTCTCTGCTAAAAACAATTGGCACTAGGCTTGACCTTATTATTACATCAAAAAGTGAGCAAAACTGGAAAACATGTAACCTTTAAATTTATTTAACTCAAATAAGGTTAAAATAACTTACAGGGTAAATTTTGGTTAAATCTTTAAATAGAACCTGTATTTCTAATACCCTTTGAAAACAATTAACATAAATTTAAAAGATGTTAATTTTTCAGGTCTCAGATAAAATGTTAGGTAACATGAGCATGTGAACTCTGAAATCATTTTACAAATATGGCAATCCAAAATTAATTCAATCCCACTACTAAATCTTAGCTTTCTGCTACAGGCTGAGACTTTCAATGCTGCAACTAAATTGGCTTTAACACAGGTGTGGTTACTCAATATTATCTTTCTCAATAATAAACTTCAGGACCAAGAATGTTTCTTCCTTTGGATTAACACTAAACTAAACAATCACCTAAGAGCTGTTAGGAAATTCTTCTTCAATTGCTGTATAAATAGAATAACGAAAGCTGAACAAATTATTTTTTTCTCATACTGACTTGAATACAAGGCCTTTCTTAAACCTAGATTTCACATTTGAGATAGTTTTAAAACGCAAAAATTAATATTTTTATTTAAAATGTTGAGGGATAAGTAGTAGAACATTCATTCATTAAAAGACATGTCTGTTTTGATGGTGTATTAACACATCAAAAAAGAATTCTCTGGTTAATCTGTTGCATTGAAATGCCCAACATTCCAAAAAGTTAGCTAATAGTTTTGGTAAATAACCAAATCAGATTTCCGACAAAGCTCTAAAATTCACCTAACAATACAAAATGACTTTCTTAAACTTTCTTCAAATAGAATTTATGAGATCTCTGTGAGGAGAAAAAATGGATTAATTTCATATCTAAGTAAAAATGTATATTAAGAGAAATATAAGACCAACTGTTTTCTTGACTATGATTAAAATAAAAGGTATCCTCGATAGCTAATGAAAATTTCTCACACTTTAAAAGATACAAATAAGGTCTGATCAACTTAGCCTGGGCCACCACCATCTGATTTTTGTATAGCACTTAGCACAGGTGCTCACAATAACAAAAATCAATTTACTTGCATCATGATTAATTCTTACCTCTTTATAAAATACTCGTTGTTTAATCAGACTAGCAAGATTGTTACAGTTAAAACATTGTCCACAAATTTAGTGTAGTAAACCATTTTGAACCAAAAACACTGCTTTTCCATGTTAATTAAATTTTAGGCAATAAAAAATTATCCTTCCAATACTAGGAAAAAATAAGGCTCCTCCCAACATTTATACATTAACCCCCCCCAAAAAAGCAAATTTGAGCCACTCCAATTCAAAACCCTGCCTAAAATCTAGCTAACATTCATATAGCAATATTTCAAATAGTATTCCTATTTTTGTCGGTCAAGACAAAAAATATTTTAATATAGAAATACAATAAATATATTTCTACACTCAATATTAAAAAATAAGTCTCACAGATACAAGTATTTTAAGATTTAGTCTAATAAATGACAAAGAACTTGTCACTGTGATCACCCTGAATATTTGAGATGTCAATGTGTACTCTTAAATGAAGGCATTAAATTAAAAAACTGAGCCCCTACCATCTGCTACGAATAAAATCTTCAGAGATAAAAGCTATTACACATTATGAAAATATTTTTTAAAAATAATAAACACCATGTTAATATTTTCTAAGCCTTTTTTGATAGCTTTTCAAAATTCTATTTGTTTTATGCATTTTAAACACAGTGTAGTACACATTTAAGTCCCAGCAGTAACTTACAGAAAAGTAGAGCTGTTAGGATTTACATAACACATCTTTAAAAATAAAACCACAGGCTTCTTTAAGACACCGATACATGAAAATGTGTATATTCATCTTCGAAATTAGGAAGTCAACTTAAGAAGTTTATAATTTCTCTACGACCACCACAGTCTCACTAAGATATGTATTGAGGCAAGAATTTCTCCTAATTTATTAACTGACTTTTCTCCCTACTTCCTCATTTTTAGATCAAAAAAGTCCTAGCTTACTGTGAAATATATGGCAAAGGTTCTCTGGCTAAAAGCTGTGAAAAAAGACAAACTGAAATCGTAGGAGTTATCAAAATGCTATAGGTTTGAAGTGAAATGGAGAAGAACATGTAAAGGTTCTAAACTTAAAATAAGATCAAAGGAGTTCAATTTACACTGACAACAAAAGGGGAGTTTGATCAAAATGTAGTCTCTAAAAATAAAATTTGCTCTCCAATTACACTACAGCTTTCTAAAAACCCATTTAAGCAAGTAAACAATTTATCCACCCCCACCTTCAAACTCAGCTATCCTAAGAACAAAGACCATTTGACCAGTTTTTCCCCAAGGGATCAAATGTTTCAAAACTCTCTGGGAACAAAAATTATGCCTAACCTATTCATAAATTTGCCTCCAGAATCCTAATTTAAAACATACATAGTCAATTCGGGTATACACTGATGAAAAACAAGTATTTACAATGACGTTATTTATAAAGTATCATTTTAAATAAGGTACAATATAGTAACATGGGCAATTTCATTTTACAGAAAACCAAAACACATTGAAACAAACAGCAAACAAAGGAACTAAAAAACCCAAAGCCAGCCAGTATGAAGAAGGCAAGTAGACTGAAGGAAGCTTTGCTAACTCCTTGTAATTTCTAACTTGGTATTTTTTTGTACAAAGTCAAATAAGGCCACTAGCTTTATGTGTCTAGATCTGACCAACGTCACTATCAAGAAAAACATGGGCATAGAGTATATTCACTCTTGTGGATACACAAATTTCCATTAGATTATACTGATTTCATACCTTAGATAGTAAATTTAAAGTACCACACAAATTTTAACCACTTACCCTATAAAATAAGTGTACACCTGTACGCAACAGTGAAGGATTTGTATTTACGTGCTCACTAAGAACCTAAAAATAAGTATTGACCCAAATCCTTACACACTCTGCTACTACCCACCTTCAATTTATAATCAAATATTTCAAAGCTTCTAAGCAAGGCTGTGTGCACAGCCTGAGTACTTCCATGATGAAACTAACTCATATATACAAAATCCCTAAACCAGTTATCTGTATAATTATTTTTGTAGAGTGGAACCTTACCATCTAACTACCTCATATATTCACCATATTAAGTAAATTATGCTCTAAAATATTTACAACAAAATAAGAGAATATACTCTCAAACCTTTTTAAGTACTACTGTACTGAAAGGTACTCATCCTTAGTTGCTCCATAATCAAAATGGTCATTAAATGCCATTAATGGCCCACTCATATCTCACTTCTTAGTTCATGCCAAAAAGACTCAACCTCCCACTACAGAAATAAATTCTAATCATTCACACTTTTAAAAATAGTTAAATGACACCATTTAATTTTCTGCCTGAACCTATAAGATTCTGAAATGAGCATAAAATGGATTCAAGACCCTATATGGCATGGCTTTTATGGAAGGCCTATTAAAACAGACTAAATTCCACAACTCCGTAATAAACGAATGGGCATGTGGCGGGTGGGAGATCATGAACTAAAAAGTCTTACTTTTTTACTTACATAATTGTTGTAGTATTCTGTAAGAATTAAAAAAGGGAGCAAAGCATGGAACTTCACTTTATGAAATACAGTTAATAATACGGGAAAAATGGGTGCAAAAATAATAGTTGGAAAAATAGCATCTCTACACCTGACGAAGTAACAGGTTTAGGCTTGTTTGTACAGCTCCCTAAAAATATATCTGAAAGTACAAAGGCCAAATTCACAAAACTGCCCAAGAGTTGGATAGGAAACGTTTTTCTCGAGATTAAAATGTCTAATGATATACAACAGGCCACACTTACACACTGACTAAACATTTTACTTTTGCATGGCGAATAAAACATACTTGGATTAAACGGAACAAAAACTATTATTTGTCCTCAGATCAATGTTTAAGAGCACCTATCCCTGCCACTGAAATTTCCAAAGATACCTAAGTGTTGTTTTTTTTTTTTTTTTGCCTCCAAGTGAAAAATAAATAAATAAATAAAATTAATCAACTAAAGCACTGCATTGCAATTTGCAGTAAAATCAACACATTTCTATAAACGGCTTGGGAAAGAAAAAAAGCCCAGTCTTTTCATGTAAACATAATAAGCCTGTAATATGCTGCAGACAAACGCACTGCATGGGGTGTGGAGGACCCGAGCTGATTAGATTACCACAACATCAGCCTGGGGCCGCCATTTTTAGAATCTGTAAAGGACAAAAGAGGGAAATTTCAGTTTTTACTCCCCATCTCGGAAATTCAAGAAATAAGCCGGAATATTCTCTAATTAGGTATTGATATCTTCAACCTAGAGTTGAACGCACCTCACTTAATTCTCTCCAAGGTCTCCAAAACTCCAAACACCTTACATTATTCACATCTCTAAAAAAGGGATAGGCAAAATGGGGTTTCTTCTAGAGCTAACTCTGAAGATTTCTCTTTGACTTTAAATTGTATCAGAGTCCAGCAGGAACGGCCCTATACGGAACTAAGGCCAGTGGAAGAGAGCATCCGGATTGTTTTTTCTCTCCCCCTCCCCCATTTAGCACAGTGAACCGTTTGTTTCTCATCTGTGTCTGCTGCCACAGTGTTTGTGCCAACCCCTTGGTCAAAATAAGCTTTTCTGAAATGTGCCATACTGTGGATTAAGAGCCTCCGGTACGGTAAAGGACGGCGATAATGCTAGGGGAGTGGGGAGGAGACTGAGAAGGCTGGGTAGGGGGGTGACCACCTCAGGGGCGGGTTTACCCTCTCCAAGAGAGGATGAGGAGCTGTCTCCTTCTCCCACAAAGAGAGATACCCCGGCGTTCTTTTTCCTCCTTCGTACTTACGAGGAAATTATATCAGAGACTGCCAGTCAAGTAATGGAAGGAGAAAATGGGGCCTACACGGGTTTCCAGCACCTGAACAAGATGCGGCTGAGAAAAGAGCTGGCAGCTCCTGGGACCATTCCGACAATCCAAACCCTACCAACAGTCACAAGCCTTCCTTCTCACCCAAGCGGCCTTAAACTGCTGCCGACGAGGAATATGCCCCTTCCCCAACTCCCACTCTCAAGGGGGTTTAACTGCCAGTTTCCCCTTCCCCAACCCTAAAACCCGCCATAATGTTCCCTTTCTAGGAGCACGGAAGAGAAGATAAATTCAACTGAACAAGCAACGTCTTGTTCCAGTAAAAACACCTGAGAGTCAACGTCGACTCCCTCCCGGAAGGATAAAGATGAGAAATCCCCCTCCCGCTTGAAACCCAAGTCCCCCCACCCCGCAAACCCATGAACTCCCACGGAGGCGACAGGAACTGACCTGTGATGTTCACACACCAGACACCCGAACCCCGTTATTTGCTCGACCCCCCAAGGAGTCTCTCCACACCTCCACGATCAGGCGACCCCCCGATAACAGTCACTGCAGACTCAGGACCCGGGTCCACACACCCCCTCCCCAAACAGCAGCGCGTAGCCTCTTCACCAGCAACTGAAGAGCAGGGGAGGGGGTACCCGGACAGTCAGCAGGAACGCAGAGGCGACGGCGAGGCTGCTCAAAGTGTCTATGCCGCTCCCGAACTCACGCACGGTCTCCGACTCGGCCCCTTGCGCCCGCTCAGTGTCACTGCCTCTCGCTCTGGGAAAATGGCGGCTACGGCGGCGGCGGCGGCGGCCGCGGCGGCGGCGGCGGCGGCGGCGGCGGCGGCAAGTGCACGGGGCCCGCCCGCCCCGCTCCGCAGGGGCAGAGGGGGAGGGGACGAAGCTGCCCGCCGCCATTTTGCTTGTGGGCGGCCTCTCGCCTTTGCCTCTCCACAGAGACTCGAAGATAATGAGGCTGGAGGCAGTGAGGTGGGGAGAACCTCCGTCTTCTTACAACCGATGCGTTCAACAATTGACAGAAGGTTTGGGTAAATTTCGGTATCAGGTGGGATTGGTTCTTTACTCCTTTTCCCTGAGTAGCCCTCAAGTTTGGATATAGGTGAGCTTGGGCATGCCACGACTGGGAGGAAGGATAACTGTGGGCCCAGCGAGTGCTCCCCTCCCATCACCCTTCTAAAGCGGTGCACTTTTTCCCACTGTCTGAACAACCTCAGTCCTGTCTCCCCTCCTCCCAGAGTCCGGCCTCAAGCTCAGGGTGAACCCGGCTGGGGTGTCATTCGACGCCCACTAGGGGCTGAGGAGGCTCCAGTGCGCAGGCTCCGGGCACCGGATAAAAGGGGACCTGGCGAGCCCAGCGCTGTCTCCATGGAGGAGCAAGAAACGGAGGAGGTCGGGGGGAGAAACTGGAAAAATACAGCCAGCGTCAACGCCGCCTCCCTGCCACCCTGTATCGCGGTAAAAAGCTGCCGTTGCTGTCGGTGCAGTTGCAGTCGCTGCCTCCTACTTCTCTTGGCCCTGGGGGAAAATTTCCCCGCCGGCAGGACAATGCAGGAAGTGGGAATTCCTTTATTTGGCGGTGATTAAACTGGGGAGGGAGAGAGAGGGTTATCTCGAAGAAAAATGGGGAGGCCAAAGAATAAAACGGGTTTCCCCACTCAAATGACATGGTGATTGCGGTTCTTCTTTTCGGGGTCTTTCCCCGAAATGGCGGTTTCCGTCTTGTCCTAGCCTCACACCGACCCGGAGCGCTTGGTAAGCCGAGTGGGGAGAGGGAGAGGCAGTCTATGCAGCCAATCAAGGCTGGATGGTTTTTGTCCGGCGCGTCGCGATTGGCTAGCGATGACCTCATGCTGCAGCAGCGGGTGGGGCCACGGCGGTCGGGGGAGTCTGTTGGAAAGGCAGAGAGGGAGAAGTGGCGTTGGTGATCGTTGCTGCAGCGGCCGATATGGAACCCAAGCAGTGCCGAAGGGAATCTCAAGGCTCTTCCCTGACCATTTTCTCCTGTCCCTGCGCGAGGTGAGGGCCCTGGCTCGGCCTCTGCGAAACTTTGGGGAGCTGGCGCGGACGAGGAGACACAATTTCTCCCTTGACTTTTGTTAACTGCGTCAGGGCAAGATGGCGCTGGGTCTCCGTGGGGCGCGGGGGGAGAGGCACGTCCACCGCCGCCGCAGCGCATGTGACCGGGCTGCATTCCTGTGGGGTTTGGCTCAGACCCAGGCTGGGGCGGGGGAGGGGAAAGGGCTGGGCGTAGGAGACTGTGGTGCAGTCGGCGTTGGCGGCCTGAAGAGGAAGAGTTGACTGTTCGAAAGACCTTCCCCTCCCCCAGACAGCATAACAGCTGCGGTTCCTGGGGGAAAACCCCCGGAGGGACACTCCTTATGGGGTGTGACCGCTGTTGGAGGAGGAGGAGGAGGTTTAACGCCCTAATTTCTTATCTGCCTTTCTCCTTGCAAAGTATACTTATGTAAGGTAGCAGCAGATCCTTGGAGTGAGAATCGGAATCAACGTTGAGTCCCTAAGGACCACTGGCATACTCAGCAAGGAGAGAGTAGCTCTTTAAGCCACAAAGTCGGGGAATATCAGTTATTTTCTGAGGAGGTTTCTCAGATGAGATTAGAAAAATATTCCCTAAGTTTGGAGGCAAGTGTAAATAACACCCAGGAACTCTTTAAGTTTTTGAAAGTTCCAGGAATCCGAGGACTATACAACTGGGTTTAAGGGCCGTTTTCAAACTTTCTGTGCCTTTTTTTCTGTACTTTATATTTCTTCCTGTGTCTTCTCAATGTGTATGTCCTACAAGAACATGTAATTCTACCAGTGGGATTTGCTTTTCTTTTTGAATAAAGGCATAATTACCAAACCAGTTGCCGTCGAGTCGATTCCGACTCATCGTGACCCTATAGTACAGAGTAGAACTGTCCCAGATTCCAAGGAGCACCTGGTGGATTCGAACTGCAGACCCTTTGGTTAACAGCCATCGCACTTATCCACTATGCCACCAGGATTTCCATAGGCATAAACAGTATTAATAAAATCTGCTAGTGCTTTAACTCATACGAAGTTGTAAGGCTTCTTATTTTTAATACTTCAGGTGGTCTTTTGCCCTCTTTTTAAAAATAAACTTGATAGAATTGTAATCACTGCTGGTAAATGTTATTAAGATTCCTGCACCCATATGAAATGTTAAAATCTACCTTTTAAAATAACAGTAGTATGAATGATAATTTTAGTTTTTTGAAGCCTTAATAGGTGGAGATCTCCAGCAGTTCAAAAGGCTATTTTGACACATTCAGTAAGGTACACAAATTTGGGGTTTGGTTATTCCCAATTGGTCAAACTAGTTACAGTGGTCAGCAAGTAAATCGCGTTAATATAACGCTAATTAGCATTTATTACTGTTAAAGAGGATATTAAAAACGTGTTTATTGTTATATAATTAAGAAAGCTTAATTAGTATTGTTCTGTACTGACACTCCTTATAATTTTCAATACTTGTCTAATACCTAGCTGTGCTAATACTTCCCTCTTTCAAATTAAGTGCTTGAGTTTGTAGCAAATGACTGCTCATCTAGTGAAGATTTAAAAGGTCTTTCCTTGGGTGGTGTTGAGTGTGAGGGGGAGTTAGTGAACAAAGATACTGGCAGCTAAAATCTGGATTATTTTTTGATGACACGTATATTTGGTGCTAGGAGAAAATGCTTGCTTGACCTGAAAAGATGAGTTTAACTTGGGGCCAAGGTTGTGGTGGTTTGCTGACTCTTAGTTGTAGATTCTTGGTAATTTGAAAACAAGATTGGGTTTTTAGTTTATTTTTCTGTATTCTTAAATTCTTTAGTATTGAGAATTTAAAGTTCAAAGTTTGTTGTTTTGTCCACTCCGAAAATAAAATGGGCCTTTTATCTGTATGAGGACTCCAGTAACTTCAAGAGTTACTTTGTTGTACAAAAGTTCAGTGATGCCTTTCTTTCTCTCATAGCAACAGTTATTCCTGTTGGAAAAGAGGGACAAAAAATGAAGTCAGTAGTTTTTAAGGTAATTTTCAAAATGGCCCTGTGCCTTAATAAGGAAAACAGGCCATCTTCCAAACTAGTAAAAACAATCTCCCCCCACTCCCCACCCCCATCTGGTACTTCTTGAGTTCCAAGTTTTCTTGACTTCACTATGGTATTTTAAATATTACTTGAAATTACTTCTTCACCTCCTTGCATGTTTTCCCTGAGTAATTTCATTCGTGCCTGCTATTTGGCCACAGGCTTCCTGAACTCAGAGTTCCTAAGAACTTACTTCACTTAGCCTCTCAAAAAAAAAATTTGCTACTCATCCTACATTTTATGAGTTGGATAAGTTATACCCTAAACTTCCTTTTTGTTTTTGTTGAAGTCATCACTTATTTACACCCTTTCACTAGTCTAACTAGCTTTGCATAGCCTTTTGTGTCTACACGCATATTGAATCATATTAGTCCAGTACTTAAAACTAGTGTCCTCCCTCCCACATTTACTATGAAAGAGTCCAAATTTATTGCTATAGTCTTGCCTTGATCTGGCTCTTGTCTGCCTCATCTACCTTTATTTTTATAACACCCAGTGATGTGCTTAAAATGCACTTCATCCCAAGAGTGTTGTGCTATTTCGTATCTTTGTCCACACTAATTGAAGTGCCCCCCTTTCCCTCTTGGGTAACAACTTGAGCTCCCCTTTTTTTTTTGCCTCTGAAATTTTTCCAGATTCTGACTATCCCTGAGTAATACGAACCATTGTTTATATTGATGACCAGGCCCAGTGCTTGATACTTGATAGGCATTCAGAATGCGCATGCTTCTTTAGAGATTGGTAAGAGGAAACATTTTACTAATAGATGTCACAGTCTGAAGTGTAAAATATAGGCTTTGAACTTTTTCAGGAGTTCTTTTGACCACCAGAGTTTGGAGATGAGATGAAGGGTTAGGAAGACCCAGAGGCAGGATTTCCTTCTCCCTTTTTTTTTTCACATAGTGGTTCTCATTAAATTCATTATGTAAGATGGGGGGGCAGGAAAGGGGGTGCAGCCAGTGGGATAGAGATTAGTCTGCCCCACAAAAAAGGTGGGAAGCGAAAATAACTAGGCTGAATATTTTTGAACATACATATTTCTCAAATCTAGAGGACATTTTCACCTACAAATTTCAACAGTATATAAAAACCAGTGATTATAGAAGTTTATAATTCCTTGATGTGTTTGGGGCCCATCAATATATGCAGCACTGCTTGCTCAGATATTAGAGGACACAATTTGCAGCACCCTTGAGTTTAATTAGTTTTTGTCCCTTTTCTTGACTGTCATTTACAGATGTCAGTGTTCCAGCCTCTAGTAGCTATGTATTTTTTACGTGCCATGAAATTTAACATTCCAGTAACAGAACTTAGAATTGTATATAATACGAAGCTTATGAAATAAGGCTCTTGCAAGTCAAGTCTGAGCTTAATGTGTAAATATTGATGACCCTTTCAGCTGCTTTTAAGCTTTTTGGTGTATTTCCAGATAGTCATTGTCTAAGACTATGTCATTTGCCGTATTTGATAAAATTCAAGCTCAGAGTCAGAAAATATTCTGAATTACATGTGATGTTCACCAGATTGTTTTTATATGACTTTTTTTTTTCGCTCTCTACTCCAACTCCTTGACATTTAGTGTCCTCATTGAAGCCTTTAGGAATATATATACAGCCTGATTAGTTTCTTGTAAAATAAATGTTATCTCTATTTATTCCTAGGTAAGATGTTATTTATGGTAACACTAATCCTGAAATGCATATTTGCAGATACCAGCCAACAAAATAAGTAAACTTTTATGGGTTGTAAATACCTTGAGTCAACTTTATAATTTTTTGTTAATGCAAGGAGAGTGGTCATAAGTTTATTCCCAAGTGTCTGGAGAAACATTCTGTGAAAGCTAACTGCATTTTGCTACCCAAAAAGATGACGCCCATAATCTGCTTCCTCCTAGCTGTTAAGTTCAAGTCTGAAGCTTCTTTACAGTATGAAATTTCATCTAGAAACCAGAGAAACTATGTGCCAGTACAGTGTTGCCACCTAAATGAAGCATATAGGAAGGTACCAAAAACTTACAGGGCCCCACAGTTTTCTGGAGTGATGTTAGGGAGCTGAACTAATGCCTTGCTATTCTGATTCTAAAATTTAATGTCTCTAAGTGACATTAATTTAACAGTACATCTATTAAAAAGGATTCTTTAATGTGCAGTGTTAACCGAAGAACTATAAAATCTTTAAGAGGCTCTTTATGTAAAGAAATGAGTCAGGCAGTTTAAACAGAAAAAATTTTCTGAAGGTACCTAGTTTGTCAACTCTGCTTTTCCTGTTTAGAGCTTCTGATGGTGTTAATTCGTTGCTTCATAAGGAAAAGTACTGTATGGTGTTTTTCTTGCAGTGCTTATGTTTCCCATAATTCAGTATGCAGAATTTGTTTTGCATTTCTGTCTCTTAGAAAATTGAGCTTGGGGTTGTTGGCGTCTTTGTTTTAAGCACACCACAAACAAATCAGCCTTGTCAGCATTGTCTTTTTCAGATACAGAATATATCTTCAGTCAACAACTATTGTTTATATAGTACCAGTCCTAATAAACTAAACTGGTTATTTACCTAGGATAAATGGTATTTCATTTAACAACTGAAATCGGGTTAGGTTATATACAAATTTATTCCTAGAAATTATCTTTAATATTTCTTGTCCTCAAAAAGTGCACTATTTTTAAAAGTGCCCATCGCAAGTATATTGATGTTTGTGTCTCAAATTTAAAACTGTATCCCAATTTATGCCCTCTGGTTGCTTTGTTCCTGGGCCAGGTCATAACTCTAGCTCTAATTTCAATGAACAAATAAATTGCATTCCTACCATATTTTGGCTTTGGGGGAAAAAAAAAACCTAACTCATTGCCACGAAGTCGGTTCTGACTCATAAAATAGAACTCTGCCCCATAGGGTTTCTAAGACTGTGGTCTGTAAGGAAACAGACTGCCACATCTTTCTCCCATTGAGTGGCTTGGTAAGTTCAGACTGCCAACCTTCTGGTTAGCCACTGAGCACTTAAACCGCTGTGCCACAAGGGCTCCTGTATTTTAGGCATATAAGACTGAATTTCTGGCCCCGATGAACTAACTTGGTAATTAGACCTTTAGAAGCATTTATATCTAAATGTTTACTTGCTGTTTTCTCCCAACCTGTATTTCTGCCTGTTTAAATGTAGCTGAATTTTAATGTCACTTCTTCTTTGGGAGTGCTGGTGGCACAGTGGTGAAGCGCTCGGCTGCTAACCAAAATGTCAGTGGTTGGAATCCACCAGCCGCGTCACAGGAGAAAGATGTGACAGTCAGCTTCCATAAAAATTTACAGCCTTGTAAACCCTATAGGACAGTCCTACTCTGTCCTGTAGGGTCACTATGAGTTGGAATCGACTCAGCAGCAGTGAGTTTTTCTTTTTTTTTTTTTTTCACTTCTTTGTGTATACCTTGGTGTGTTGCTGACATGTAACGTTAAAGAAAGGAAAGATCACTGGTTTGCAAGTGAGGGTAAACAGTTGGAAGGATGGACTTAGGAACAACAAGATTATAAGACCAAAAAAAAAAAAAAAGGCAAGGTGTACCACCCCCACGTAATTGATGTTTAGTGAGGGTGGAATGGTCTTAAATTTAATGCTAGACCAGAAATCCTTAACTGCTAGTGTGACTCTTACCCCCACCCCCAAAATGAATGTTTTCTGATGTCCAGGACCATGTTTGATGCTTCTGTATATACTTTGTCAGTTAAATGATAATCTTACCCAAGGTGACAGAGCAGAGATTTTAACACGTTTCTCTGACCTGGCCAAAGTTCATATTTTTTGCCCTGTTGACATTGTCTGAATGAAGACTTCCTTTTGAGCTCAGCCATGAGACAATGAAATTTTATCTACCTTCAACCCAGGGGAAGGGCTGGCTTAATAATGTAATATCTTTAAAATAATAATGTAGATGTAAGAAGGGCCTGGACGAGGGTGGGAGTAATAGAATAAAGAAGGTACATAAGACATTTCAGAAACATCCGTGCTGTTGTTTGGCTAATAAGAGAAGAAAGAACTTGCTTTTCAAAAAAATCATTGGAATTCAGTAGTCTTCAGATATAAAAGTCAAAGCTGGATAGATTTGATCTTAGTAAGAGACAAATATAGCAAGAAAGCTGACATCTTAGATCCACATTACAGACCTAGGAGAAGGAACCAATTCTTTTTTTTTTTTTTTTCAAGATAGCTAAATTAGTATGTAAACCAAACCCATTGCTGTCGAGTCAATTCAAACTCATAATGACCGTATACAACAGAGTAGAACTGCCCTAGGGTTTCCAAGGAGCAGCTGGTGAATTAGCAGCCTGAGCCCTTAACCACTGCGCCACCAGGGCTTTTTGCTACTACATACTTACCTTAATCTATAGCTAAAGTAATAATAAAATACGATTTTATTCATAACTATCCTAAACAGTGCTGTTTACTTTTAAATCATGATGCACAAAAATGATGCATAGCATTTTCTTTCCCTTTTTTGGTCAGAGGTTCCACTCTTCTAACCCCCTTTATATAATCATATATCTTTCTAAAGCAATTTTTTTTGCTTTAAAACAATTAGTTCACCAGAGATTGCAGGATCAAGTCCAAACTCTTTATGACATGTAAGGTGCTTCATCCGCCCCCTGCTTCACCCCTCAAAGTTTTATGAGCATGTGGACATCACTGAAGTTAGAATGACTTGAATTTGAATACCTGCTCTTCTATTTCCAGTGCCCCTTTAGTTACTTTACTTTCTGGGCCTCCGTTTCATAATCCATAGAATAGGAACTTACTACTTTATGTTAGTGGTATTGGAGATTAAATGAGATATAGGAGCTTCAGGAGCAATTGTTGATTTGTAGTAAATGCAAATTTTACTTCTTTTTTTCCAGAAGTTGCTGTCATAGTCATGCTCCTCTTTTCTATTAGTTTGTGAGCCCATGATATTCACAGTGTCTTGCCTTTTGTAGCTAAAGTGCACAGTTCCTGGCATATAATAGGCATTCAGCCTTGTTGCAGAATTACAGTTAATAGATAAACTGCTTTGGTGCCAAGTGTCTGAAAATTCTGCCTTAATGTATGTTTTAGAGAACCGCAAGTCCATTGAATATAGGATACAGTACCAAAATTCACTAGTTGGTTCTGTATTATAGTGTGATAAAATTTTATTTAAATTTGTTTATTTTGGCTCCTACTTTTTTTCTTAACATGTATTTTACCAGTGTTACCATCTCTCAAATCTTGTTTCTGTCCATTGTGTTCCTCTTCACTCAAGTAGTTAGACCTGCCAATGTGTAAACTAGAAGGACTAATCTATTTGTTTACAGTCTGGTTTGGGGTTAAACCATGTGGGGATGTAATCAAGGTACTGTAAGCATTCAGCCAGGAACCCCGGTTCATGGATAACATGTTACAGACTAAATAAAATTATTGTGCTAGGAGGCAAAGTGTTTGGATTTTAATAGGGAAAGGGTGAGAGGGGAGCACAGCTGATTGACAGTCAACATGGCTTTATATGCAAAAGCGTAGAACAGAAATAGAGAAAATGTGTTTTATGGCTAAGAAACTAATTTGCCTAAGCTTGTGTGAACTATATTGAGAGATGAGACTGGAAAAGAGGATGAATTGGGACCGGATCATTTTTTGTTTTTGTTTTTAATTTAACGTCGTTTGAGGCGTAGCTCAGGCCATTTCTCCACCACCACTCCCTGTTGTATTTGAGGAAGCATCCCCAAAAAGGGAAATGACTGATTATGATCTCATAGTAATGAGTAACAGAGCTCAGACTAGAAAACTAAGCATTGATATCCTAACTCTAAATTGAAAATTGGTCATGGTACTAGGTTATAAATCTCATTCGCAATCTTCTTATCTCGGTTTTAGATGGAATTAGGCCAACAACTGTATTTTCTGTTTTTTTTTTTTTTTTCCTTCTGGTTGTACATAGAGAGGGGGAGTGATAAAGTGAGCCTGAGCTTCAGTATCAGACTCTTCCTTTCCCAGTTATGCTTGCCATTTATAGGCTATGTGATCTTGATTGATTTACTTTGCTTCTGTTTCCTGATCTGTAAGTTGTTTTGTTGTGTGACGTCGAGTCAATTCTGACCTGTAGTGACCCATCGGAACAGAATAGAACTGCCCACAGGGTTTCTTAGGCTGTAATCTTTACAGGAGCAAATTGCCAGGTCTTTTCTCCTGAGGAGCAGTTGGTGGATTTGAACTGCCAACCTTTCGGTTAGTGCGGAGCACTTAACCATTGCACCATCAGGGGTCCTTGTAAATTGTTTTAACACCTGCAAATGTGTGGCTTAGTGTCTTATTGCATTAGATGTTGGATGATTGATAGCTGTTGTTATTAATGAACATGTACTTAGACTTCTGGTAACTTGTTTTATGCTGAGAATCTGTGTAGTACAAGCTACATCTATACCTATGTCTGTGGCAAAAGCTAGAAATTGTTTTAAAAAAAAATCGCTGCTACATCAGGAAGTATATCTTAACAACTGATTTCCTTTTTAAAATTGTAGGCCCCAAAAGAGATCTTATTCAAATGCTTCCATTTTCAGGCTAGTGTTTTTGTTCATGTTTGAGCATCTTAAATTCGATGTGCTCATGCAAAATACTTATGTCTTTAAGGCAACTTATGCATATTTGGCAACCAGCAGAAATCATAGCAATCAAATTTTTGTAATAAGTGTATACTTTTCTACCCTTCTGTGACCAAGACTTTAGTGTCAGACTGAATACTGTTTGGCCACAGGTATAACTACTGCTGTTGTTAACTGTGATTTGTAAACAGTCATTATAGAGACAGTTCTGATAATTCCCAGGTAGCTTTCTTTTTTTTAGTGTTTTGGCAGAAATTAACTGTAAAAAGTATCCCTTTAGTTATAACAAAAAAATTTTTTCCTAAGCCCAGATTACATGTATCAATATACCTTGAAGGCAAAAAATCTGCTAATTTACTTTTGAACCTTCTTATGCACCCTGGTCAGAGCTGTCATTATTACCCAGTTACAGTGACGTTTCAGCCAGGTAGCTTTCATATTCTCACCATTTCACAGTGTGCGTTTTAGAATTATTTTTCTGGTTATTCATGTCCCATCCATTTATAAGTCATAAAGCATGCCTATTACAAAGCTTGAAGAAACTTAGTCTTATGTAACCTCCAAATAAGCTGTGACATTGAATTTTAAGCATGTGTTAACATAGGTGTTTTTCCTTTTTTTTTTTGTGGGTTTTTGTTTGTGTAGTTGGTTTTTATGTAGAATTCTGTGTATGATTAGTTTGAGGGGGAGTTTTTGAGGATTAACATTTCTTGCCTGGGCAAATTTTAGACTATATGTTCTGATCACTTTATGTCTGTAACTTTGTTGTTATGTACTGTCAGCTCATAGCGACACTGTAAGACAGGGTAGAGCTGCCTATAGGATTTCCTAGGGTGAAATCTTTATGGGAGCAGATCACCAGTTCTTTCCCACAGAGCCACTGGTAGGTTCAAACTGCCGACCTTTCTGTTAGCAGCCAAACCTGTAACCATTTACCCCCAGGGCTCCTTTTGTCAACTTTAAGGAATAACAAAAATAAATGTTTAGTGTATTTAAATTACAAAATCTTTATCCCTATCTCTTACCTATGAGCCTGTGAACTTTGTTGGTACTTCATATGGTAGTTTCTCTAGTTTACAAAAGAACCCTCTGTCACTGAATTATAACTCCTGTATGCAACTAAATTACAGATTTCAGGGTTTTGTTTGTTTGTTTGAAGATCTATACTTTTAAAAATAAAAGGTGTCTAACTTGTTTGATAGGATCACTGTGAGGTGGAATTGACTGGATGGCAACAGGTATAAACCATTTCAGCATGTAAAAAAAAAACAATTTAGAAAACAAAGCTTGAATATAACAAGTGTTTAGTTTGGTGTATGCTTTATATTTGTACTGTTTTTATGCTTGAAACTGGTTTGTATAATATTTTGGTGGCATAGTGGTTAAGTGCTGTGGCTGCTAACTGAAAGATTGGCAGTTCAGATCTACCAGGTGCTCTTTGGAAACTCTGTGGAGCAGTCCTGCTCTGTTCTATAGGGTCGCTATGAGTTGAAATCAACTTGATGGCAGTGGGGTTGGTTTTTTACAATATTTTAGATATCTGAATTCATAACACTTAAGTATTTATGTATATCTGAAGGGGAGAACAAGGAGCCCCAGTGGTGCAGTTGTTAAGTGCTTGGCCGCTAACCAAAAGGTCAGCGGTTCAAACCCACTGGCTGCTCTGCGGAAGAAAGGTGTGGCAGTCTGTTTCCGTAAAGATTTACAGCCTTGGAAACCCAGTGGGGCAGTTTTACTGTTCTGTAGGGTCACTGTTAGTCAGAATCTACTCAGTGGCAGTGGGTATGTCAGTTGGACACTTGCATTGTATTTGCCTTTATACTCTTACAGAAGCTTAGTTTTATGTGATAGAAAGGCCTTCTGATTTAGTCCTTCATTTACAAATGAGGGAGTTGAAGTTTAAGAAGATAACTCAGATTTAAATGAAGTACCTACTATATTTTCCTAAGTGTGATCAAATTTCATCTTTTTTCGTTCATTTTTGTATGAATCCAGTCACTCAGGCAATGCTTGTATTAAATGTCCTATATTTTTGTTTTCAGTACTTTATGTATCCCGTGTATTGCTTTCCTGAGCAACCCTTAACACTGTCCATACCTGACTTAGAGTAGGTACCTAATTTTTAGTTCCCATTCTTACCCCTTGCCTTCTTTCCACCCCATTAATCTTTTTACGAATTTTTTTCCTGATCAGCAACTTCGAATCTTCTATACATAACTGTGTAACAGCACTTTTGCAAATACGTGTTCTAAGTAGATTTGTTATCCCTATCCCTATCCCTGGACACAAGAAAAAGTTTGTTTATAACTAATAAATTAAACTTTAGTACTGAAGCCCTCAGCCTCTGTAAAGAGGAAGTAAACAGGCCTCAATTTGCACTTGGGTAGTAGACTACTTTCAAATTCATAGCTTTAAGTCCATATAACCTTCTCTGAAATTAAAAACAAAATAGAAAATATATCGAAGAAAGTCGGGTTTTTGCCATGAAAATCATAACGGTCGTGAGATCTTACAGCTGTTTCTGTGTATCTTTCTTCCTTTTTTCTTTGATAACCAAATGCCAAATAGAAATATTTTTCGTCAGTTAAGTGGGAATTATCAAATTATATTCAAGGATAAGGATTAAACTCTGAATGTAGTTTAATTAGAGGCCTAGATCAAAGTGTAACAGTTCTGTGTTGTTTTTAAAAGGTTAAACTCTTTAAATGCGTGATGAAATTGTCTGCACAAGTGCTTAGTAAAATCTGTTATTTGTAGAAGAAAAGCAGATCCTTGGTTTTTTATGCATAAACTTAAGATGAAAGTCTTCCGTTTTTCTTCCCGTCAACCCATGTCATAAGGTATTCCAAAAAAAAAAAAAAATAGAATTTAGGTTATATAGTCCATTTCTAAAACAATGAAACAAGTCAAGTATTCCCTGGATACATTTTACCTGCATAAAAAAATGGAAAGCTTTTCCTTGCCATGCCTTTTTATGAGATGTCTTTTAGATGCCTTCCCATCAGTTCCTACTCATGGCAACCCCATGGTCTGGGAGGGTAATGGTTTGATTTGTGTGAAAATTAAAATATTTCCAATAAATGTAATCATTCTAAAATATTTTCAGAGTAAAATGAAGGGACAAGATTACAAAATCAGCTCATGAGATGGAGTTTGGTGATGGAAAAGTAAGTTAAGCATTCAGACGTGGTGTTTTTAATTTAGTTCTTCAGAAAAGGGTTTTTTTGTGTGTGTGGTTCAGGTAAAAGTTTACAGCTTATGTTAATTTCTCATTCAAAAATTTATACACGTTTTGTGACATTGGTTACAATTCCCATGTTGTGACACCACACTCCTCCTGTCCTCCCTGTGTCCATTCCTCTTGTTAGAAAAGAAATTCTTAATGAAAAGGATAAGCTATCTTCATAACATTTGGTATTTTAGAACTCAATTATAGCCAGACCAGCTGACTTTTTTAAAAATTTGGTGCTCTAGAATGTTCAGATGAAAGTAAATGTAGGGTGTCAGTCTCGGCCCTCATTAAATTGAGAGAGTAGGACTTTTTAACATCACAGACTATTTGGACTTGCAACTTTCAAAGTAGTTGAATTATTCAGAGCTTGATTATCATACCCTCTTTGCAGTCCCTCCCTCTCAAGTGGTAGAACTTACTCAGGTGTTCACTCCATTGTGGTTATTACTATCAAGGAGACATTGTGTACCAGATGGCTTCGAGTTGCTTGGAAGAAAGGTGCTTATAAGAACAGGATAATTAATATTCATAATACACAGTCTTTCTCAAGGCACATGGGTAACTTCCTTAAATATTAATAGCAGGCAGTGCCTACATAGGTCTCAGCAAGCAGGTTAGATTTGTTTGTTCTAAATCAAGGACCTTTGTTTTTCGCAGGAACCTGTAGAATAAATGGTTACAATGAGAAAGGCTTACGTTCTGCGCTCTTGTAATACAGACACATTGCTTGAAGATAACTTCCTCAAGGATTTAGGACAAATCAAGCAATTTGTGTCCATATGGATCTAAGATACGAATCATCAAAGCACAGTAACTGGAAACTCTCCTCCCTTTTTTGGTAGACTTGTGTAGATATTCAATGCATATGAGAGGCAGGCTGCTTTTAAGAACTGAAAAGACGGAGTTGGCAGGACTTTAGAGCTGATCAGACTCATTGGTTCCCAGACTCTGAGATTTCTTGAATGAATCAAATAACAAAAAATATGGAAATCAATATAGTTGCCAATTTTATTTCCCTAAATGGGAACACACTAGTTCCAACTCTTTGTTTTAAAACATGCATTTTAGCAGTAAATAAGGACATAGTCTCATGATTTTAAAAGTTAGTCTTTTTGAAAAATTTTTTCCAAGATATAAAAATGAGATTTAATAGTGATCAGCATTTCATTAAATTGTTTTTAGTTGTGACAAGTTAGTCTTAGACAAACACTGTAAAAGGCTTATGAATTTCTAACAGTATTTAAATTAGGGTATGTGCATAAGTAGAGCCCTTAAAATTAAGTAGTAACCTCCTAGCTTCCAAAAAACAAAAACCAAACCTGTTGGCGTTGATTCGATTCTGACTCATAGCCACCCTATAGGACACAGTAAATCTGCCCCATTGGGTTCCAAGTAACAGCTGGTGGATTTGAACTGCCAACCTTTTGGTCAGCAGCCAGTCTCTTAACTACTTCACCACCAGGGCTCTGCCTTTAATCTTGCCCTTCACTAATCTGTCTGTCACTTCAAAGAGATTTTACTCAAATGTGAATCTGATGGTATTACTTGAAATTCTTTAATGATGCAGGTTGCCTGTTGAGTTATGATTCTTAGAACGGCATGCAAGGCCCTCTGTGATCTGGTGCCTACCTTTTTATCCAATCAAAGATTAAGCTGCTCCTCCTCTTAATTCCACCCATATTATTACTGCTTTCTGTTCCCCAAACTCACCTATTCTCTCGTACCTCCTTTCCTTTCTTTTGCATATACTATTTTTTCTTCATGGAATAACCCTTCTTTCCCTTGTCACCTTGGTGAATGCATCCTTCAGTTCAGCCACTTCTCTATGAAGCTTTCTCTGATCCCTTCCCCAAGAAGGGTTTATTGTTCTTTATAATACTATGTAGCTTTTGCCCGGCTCTTATTGCAGTTTGTTATAATCTACTTAGAATCTACTTACCCTGATAGAATGTGAGCCTCTGAAGGACCAAGAATGTCTAATTGCCATCCTCAGATAAAAGGTTTGAATTATGTTGGATGTCTAGTACCTGAGTTACTACCTAGGACCAAGTAAATACGCAAATATTTGAATTAGGCCTCTTCTGTCCTTGGTGTAAGTATGTATCAGCAAAATAGCTCCTAAACTTAGCTTGTAAAGAGAGGGAAAGAGGGTTAGAGATGTTTTGATAGTTAAAGGTGGTGGTGGTGGTTATCTGCCACTGAGTTGGCCCCCAACTCAGTTCATCTCATGGCCACCTTTTGCACAGTCGAACTAAATGCAGGCCCATCCTGCACCATCACCGTAATCAGTTGTAGATCAGACCATCGTGGTCCATAGGGTTTTCCTTGGCTGATTTTTAGAGGCAGATCACCAGGCCTTTCCCCCACTTCAAAGTTAAAAAACAAAACCAAACCCATTGCCATCAAGTCAGTTCTGATTCATAGTGACACCATGTGACAGAATAGAACCACCCTGTAGGTTCCAAGGCTGTAAATCTGTACAGAAACAAGCTCCCACATCTTTCGCCCCCGGAGTGGCTGGTGGGTTCCAACCACTGGCCTTTTCAGTTAGCAGCTGGACACTTAACCACTGTACCACCAGGGCTCCTACTTAAAGGTTAGAAAACTTGGTATTGCTCATGATTTGTGCCCAAGAACATAGCCATCCTTACTCTAGGAAAAAATAAGATCAAGAAAAAAATTGGATATCTCTTAGGTTACATCAGGCACAATTATCTTGAAAGACTGAAGCAATCCTGGGTGAAGCACTCTTCTCTGTCCATTGCAGATAAAAGCCTCCTCTCCCCAAAAAAGTGTTAAATTGCGTTAGGCAACTTGAAGAAGTCTATCCGCCCTCCATTGTTCAGTTATAAATTCTTATTTTTCAGATCGAACCTGCACGTCCAGTGCATCGTTTTAAAAAGACGAAGTGTAAATGTACATAATTCCCACACGTTCCTACATTTAACTTTTCTGACTACTTCAACAACCATAGTAACACAACAAGATCGGGGTTAGATTCTGCCGTCTTTCAAAAGATAGATAAGGTCCCATAAGTATGGATGGAGAGCCAAAAGTGCTTACCAATATGCAGCAACAATCTTAGGGGCTAAACAAGTGTGCATCCCAAATGGCATATGGCATTGGTAAAAATAGGTGATTTTTGGCATGGAGTAAAGAAAGTTGGGAATGGGGGCAGGGGTGATTGTCTGCACAGAAATATATTTAGCTTCAGTTCTGAATGATTTACAATCAACAGTACCCATTTTTTAAAAGTTGAGTCTATTAATGTGCTGGTCGCTCCCACACCAGTAGTTTTATATCCTTTGGGGAAGTCTGACACTTAAGTTCAAAATCACCTCCAGGGTTTGCAACAGTTAATAAGTTGATTTATTCTGTTGTACAGACAAGAACAAGTTTCTTTTCCAAAGTGTTAGGTGCAGGTATTACATAAAAAACTGGTAGGATAGCATAATGCATTTAATTCTCAAGGCATAATTTGGTTGGTCATCCATTTGTAACAGCTCAGTCTATCATTAAAAGCAAAATTCTTATACCCAGATTTGTAAATCATAGCTACCAAGCTTTCAAACACCAAACAAATTTTAAAATTATTTTCCCTACTAGGGCATATTAAAATGATCTAAATTAGTGGTTACCGAGCCAGTCTGATCACTGTGATCATCTGGAAAGCTTATTAAAATACAGATTCCTGGGCCCCACCGGCAGAGGTTCTAAAAACAAGATGTAAGGTATCATCATTCACTGTTTTCTTAGAATGTAGCAATTCCCAAAGAGCCATATACTGAACTACTTAGTGTGGCCCAGGAAGCTACATTTTTAACAAGCCCTCTCATCTCTGGGTGCTTTTTGTGCAAATGCCACTTTGGGAAAAACATTGAGATAAGGAATGAAGGGCTTCACTAAAACTGTGTAAAGCTACAGCGCAAGGGCTTTTTTTGTTTCTTTTTTAGGAGTGTTACTGTGCTATTAGTCTTATTCATTCTGACATATTGAAGGGCACTGTTGCAATGAACTATTTCCTACATAATTCAGTTGTCAATTTGGTCACTTTAAAAGCTGCCTGAGAATATCTCGGAATGAGAAACCTCATTTCTGAGACAGAGGCTTAGGGCAAATGAATATATGTGCTCCAGGTTGCCATGAGAATGTTAAATTCCACTTAACTTGCCCCTCAGTCTTTAGGACTCCTAACATGTATAATGTGAAATTTAAGATTAGCTTTAGGAATCTGTGGAAATTTTTCTTAGTGAAACTTATTTAAAGCTTTAATACTTAAGTTTCCAATCTTGTATCATGATTTCATTTCACAGCTTTTAAAAACAAGTGTCCTGGATCTGTTGCCTTGTGTGGAAATTCCAAGCATAAATTTAAAATCTCTTATTCTAGTATGATAAGGTGGTGTTTACATAATTCTGGGAATATTGTATGGTGGAAACGTTGACCTAGAAGGATCACCAAAAGACTTAAAAATCCAGCTCCTTTGCTCCTTTATTTTATAAATAAGGACCAGGCATGCAATGTAACTTGCCAAGTCACTCACCTAAAAGTCAGGCAGTTGGTAAGCTATCTGCAAGTAAACTTAGTTATGCTAATATCCATTTAGCTTTTTGGTTTCCTGCATAACCTTTTAGGACATTTTTTGGTCTTCTAAGAAGTCAAAAACAAAACCTGTCCAGCAGGCTCAAGGAATTTCTCTTTAAGGGCTAAATTAAACCCTGAACCAACAAAATAGTAACTAAATCATAGACCTAGAGATTCATCCTGGTTGCATAACCACCTGAACAACAAGGATCTTTTGCCTGTTGGAGATTTCATCAGAATAGGATCATAAGTTGTTCCCCCCCTCCCCGCCGCCCCCAAGAAATTTTGAATATCGTGTTGGACTGATTTTTTTTTTTTTAGTGATAGGTAAGGGTAGGTCTTGTTAGTCGGGGAACCAGTCTGTCTTTTTGCCAGGCTGTTGAGGTTTGTTGTTTCGTCTTGTGAAGGAGATTTCATCCTGCTACTTTTACAGCTACTCATTATATTTAGAAAATATGATATTTTAATTAAGATTGCTGTTTTCCCTTAAAGATCAAATATTAACTTTAAATTCAATTCAGAGCAGAAGCACCATTTTGTGTAATATTAGTAATTAAAAGTAGTCAATCTTAGAAATTTAGATGTTACGATCTGGGACTTTGAAGGATCCACTTCTTAATGTTGACATTAAAAGTTAAGTCCTAATGCTATTAAAATATTCTGGTCATTATGAATCTACAGTTTTGGCATCATGTTCAACAAGCAACGTTTTATAAGTAGACTTCCTGTATAGTTCATCTCCTTGGAGAAAACGTGCTGGCCAAAGAGATAGACATCTTTTCTTCATAAATTGATAAATTGAATGATTTTTTTTTATACACCTGTCTTTTTGCTTGGCTAATGTGCCTCCAGCCTGAGCGATAATCTGCTTGCTTATTACAAAGTCAAGTTTCTTAATCCTCTGTGTTTGAAGTCTCCACCTTAGATTGATAAACAGTTAATTTTTAAGAATTACAAATTATTTCAGAAAGTAATACAGCCAAGACAAATGGATATTTATGAACCAATATAGTAAATACTTTGTGCCCAAAAAACTCATTGTTTCATCAAGCTGGTGATAAACATTGATTTTTATGATCATTTCTGAGAATAGTGACAGGTGTCTTTTAGTCTTGAATGACTCTTGCCATGGTTACTACATTACCTAGGAGTTTAACCAGGAACAGAAAATACACAATTTTATTTCTCCTAGATCAGCATTAAGCTTAACAGGGTCTTTACTCCATTGATTTTGTCAAGCCCATTGCCCTGACAGTGGTTTCACTGGATAGTAGGTAGGGACAGTGAGAATCTTTCATCCGTTCATGGGCATCACTAATAAGAAGATAAGGTATTTGGCTACCTAAAGAGAGTCTTAGATATTCCCATCAGTTACCTGCACTTCTTTCAGTGTCTTTACTTTGACGATCAGAGTACTAGACAGAAATCAAACACTAGTTTTGGGGACTTCCAGTGAAAGTACAGAGACAGTTACCCCAAGTTGAAAACCAAAGTAACATATATCATTACCTCTGTGATCCTTTAACCTGAAAGACAAAAGAACATGCAGTTACATTTAAGTGTATATGGATTAAATAAAGCGTTGTGTGGGGTAAGAGGTGGAGGAAACTTTTTAAAGGTGACTGTATTTTTAAAACTCTTTCCTAATAAATTCATGACTGACGGGACAAATGAGGTGTGGACTTTAGTCCTTCCAGCATTCCGTTGTGGTAATAATTCTTCGTGTTTAAAGAGGAAATAAGGGGGATAATTTATGGGTGACTGGAGTTATAAATAATGTACATACTACATAAGCACTGAAGGGAGGAGATAAATGTGGAGTCAAGGGTGTTGAAGAGAACATGACCTTCATTATTGTTTACCATTTGATGATTTTTATTGCCCCTAGAGACGCATTCAAAGCGTCAACTATTCCTGGGACCAGAGTTTACACCAGTGCCAAATACATGAACAAGAACACCCTGTTAAAATTATTTTCAAACATTATCGCATATCTTAAGAGAACAAGTGTTGCCTGTGGGCTGTCAAAATGGTCGGGCTTTCTACATCAGCGTAAGTTTAACAAATAACTAGGGTAGACAAATACTACTTCGGATAATAGTCCTAAGGCCCTCTGAGGTATGCATTGTTAGCTAACTCCTCTCTGTGATTATTCATGCATAAGTTTACCCTACAGTGATTGATCTCCATTTAAATAACCACAGTGATATTGAGGCAGTTTATATTGCATCTGTGGACAGTTCTTAGGAAGCTGCTTTTCCTTCAGGCCCCTAGAACTGAATATGATATCCTAACTTAATTGTGTCCCACAAAAGAGTGAGTAAAAAGAGGACTGGGTAGGCAAGTGGCCGACAGCATAGATGATTTGGGTTGTGACAGCAGTAGCTTGCACCATCAATGAACTCTAACCCAGTAAAGAAGAAGCTGTTGCTGAAACTTAAGTTTTTTTTCAAATGTTATTTTTGATTGTATGGAAGAATTTTAATAAAATAACAGTAATTTTCATTATGTTTAACTACTAGAATTACATTGACAAGTTTTAGGAGCTATTTGAAATGTAAGATGTGACTGTGTAAAACTATAAATACTTAAGTATATAGTTGTGTCCATGTAGCACTTTAAATTGTTCATAACCATTAAATTTCTCTTTCCCCAGGATATAGTATGAGTATATTTTAATACTTGCTATACTAATTGGCCAGACGAAAGCAGTCTTTGATAATTTGAGATCCCACAGAGCATGTTGGTGAAGCATGTATGTGTGCATAAAGTTGCACTTAACCTGATTCCACTTCAGGTCTATTGTTTTGTTTTTTAACTCTCTTTGCAGTTATCCTTATACGATAAAAGTTGCGAAGGCCGGAACCTGTGTAAGGCAGAAACCTGTCAGAGAAGGAAAACTAAAATATATTCCCCTAAAACAATTACTTCAGCCTAATATTCTTTGAAAGCTGGGGCCTGGGGGATGCGGAGTCAGATAACCATTAGTATTGCAACCCAAATAGAAAGAAGTGCAGATGCAAAAGCCGGAAATAGTTCTAAGGAGTACAGGAGTCAGCGATGAAGGTTCAGTCTTGCAGTTCCTTTTGCATTGTTACTGTGTGTGAGTGCATACTGTGCATCGCTACTGTTCTCTGAATACACCTATTCTTTACATTTTACCTATAAATTTTTTCCAGCAAAGAACAACATCGATAAGCTTGGAAGAAGGTAAGATAAAAAAAAGATAGTAATAAATTCCTTTATTTTCATTAAAATCTAGCAAAGCACACTTTTTTCCTTTGTCTTGAAGTTTTACTCTCTTTAATTTTTAGTTTCACTTTAGCTATTTATAATTTTGATAACACATTATTACAAACTTTAAAATCTCCTTTATTTCCTTGAAGTTTTTTCCTTCAAAATTTCTTGTTTTGCCCAAAAAAAGAGAAACATGTCCTCACTTAACACACTCAATGTGTGTACCAAAGTAAAAACATTCTTTTAGTTTTTCCCTTATTTTACTGAAATGTGCTAATAACTTTATCATGTAACGGTGTTGATAGTTTTCATTTTGAGATAATTCACGTTTTCGAGAAGATCATAAATTCCTTATTTCTATAAGAATTTATTTCCCTTTTTTAAAAAAAGCTTACTCCTTTACATCCATGAATAAGTGGGTAAGAAATTTATCTCTGAAAGAAAAATTTGATGTTGTCAAAATGATAACTGAAGAGAAAAACACTGTCAAGGAAGCTGTAATTAAGTTCAAGTGTGGCAAAACACAAATTTACTCAATTATGAAAGAAAGGGATAAAATAATAGAAAAATAGATGAACAGTACCAACGTAAACGTCAGGAAAGGAAGGGATGGAAATTATGCAGAAATCAACAAATCTGTTTCTGAGTGGTTTCTTCAAGCCTCTGCCAATAACATTCCCATTTCAGGACCTATCTATCCTGCAAGCAAAGGCAAAAGAAACTGCAAAACTTTTAAAAGTTAGTGAATTCTCAGCATCTAATGGATGGCTTCAGAGCTTCAAAAAAAAAAAACATGGCATCACTTGCAGTGTAGCTTGTGGGGAATCAAACAAGGTGGGCATGCAGGTTTAGGCCGCAATAAATGACAATTTATAGTGGTGTTTCAGAAAATAGGGTCACCACTGCATCTTATGTTGATACTGACGAAGTTGCCAGAGAAACGGATGATATAAACCTGCAAAAATTGTGGACTCACAATCTAAAAATAGTGACAATGAATTTGATGAAGATCTTCCATTAGAAGAGCCTGAGCCCTTAAGTCAAACACAAGTTTTCAGCTATATAAAGGCTTTAAAGGAATTTGGAAAAATTAAAGGAGACCAGGAGTTTTTTGATAAGGCTATGGACTTAGAAATTTGTTTCAATAATTTCATCAAAAAAACAAAATAAACAGTTAACATTAGATGTTTTTATAAAAAAGTGAATTTTACCCATGTCTTTGGTATATGCACATACCTGTACAAAATTTGAATAAACATGCACATCTAAAAGAGAGGGTTTAGTTTTTTTCCAACCTCCCAAAAACCAAACCCCCAGTGCTGTCGAGTCGATTCTGACTCATAGTGACCCTATAGGACAGAGTAGAACTGCCCCATCAAGTTTCCAAGGAGCTCCTGACAGATTGAAACTGCCGACCCTTTGGTTAGCAGCTGTAGCACTTAACCACTACACCACTAGGGTGTCCAGCTTTTTGTTTTTTGTTTTTCCCAGTCCTATAAAATCGAAAAGAAATGCTTCCTGGTGCTTATGAGGTGTGATTGTTAATGGAGAGTGATAGACCCCACCCTATCAAAGGCAGAAAACTTGCAAGACTGGGAAAACAAGGCAGTTTGTCAGGTTATGCGCTCACAGGTTTCACTGTACCATTTGCTGCAACACTTACAGCCTTTAAGAATGAATTGTAATTAACAAAATGAACCATCTTTCTCATTAAGAACTAGAACAAGAGTAGGCAAAATAGAGCACCCACGGCTTGTTTTTGTGTAGTGTGGGCATTTAAAATATTTTTTTAAAGGTCGGTAAAAAAAGGGGGGGAGATGAGAGGCATATGTGAGACTGTATATGGCCTACAAAGGCTAAAATACTTCCTGTGTGGCCATTCTACAGGATCTGTGGAATAGAGCAATTGAAGAAAAAACATAATACTGAAAGGGCAACCAGTAAGCCAGAGATCCTGCTGGCCATTAAAGGAACTAGTAAAACCAAACAATAGCTTAACTGGTAAAAAGTCTGCCTTGAGCACTATTATGCTTTTTTAAGGACTATATGGGATCCTAGTGACAACAGCTACTCAAAAGATTAGATAGAAACTTGAGGGGAGCAACAACTCAGAAAGGGAGGGTGAGAATGATTACACAACTCAAAAGAATGGTAATCTGTCACTGAATTGTACATGTAGAAATAGTTGATTGGTGTATGTTTTGCTGTATATATTCTCAACAAAATAAAAAAATGAAGATGCTGAGACCCCAGGAAATACAGATGGGGCACTCACCACATCAGCCACAGCAGATTAGTGGTGGTGGTATTAGTTATTCTTTTAAAAACAAACCCCGTGTAATAATAGGAAAAAATACATACAACCAGTGTCACTTAACAGTATATGTAAACATTGAATGGAAACATCTTTGCCTGTGTACACTTTCACTAAAAATGTAATTTAAAAAAAAATTTTTAAGGAACCTTATCAGGTACACAGGAAACACAGGAAAGAGGCAAGACAGTTTAGCTTGGAGTCAGAATACAAATATTAAGAACTGGTTAATGAATAGACAATTATATATACCATGTGAAAGCCAATAATGGCATAATATGCCATCTTTTAAGTTTCTAATACCAGGTAAAAAGTTTTTTTTTTATATTCAGTTAAACTATTAGTATAGGTAGTTATACCCATATCTTAGTGAAATATAAGACTAAAATGTAAATAAAGACAGGAAATACAGATATATTAACTTTGATTTAGTATATCCACTGGATTTTTAAATCTCTTAACCTTCTGAGTGCTAGATACTTGGTTGTGTAATAATTTTCTGTAGTATCACGTTGACAATATTCTTAAAAATGGAGCTAATAGGTTAAGTAAGTTAAATCCTGGCCCATATCATGCTCACTATTCAAAGAAAAACTAATGGAAAGAGATTATTTGCTTCTTCATAATTTGGCAGACTGCTAATGGAGTTAATCCAATAATAAACATAGTAGAAATTTTCTTCTAAAATGGACTCTCCAGTGAGATATAAGCATTTTATAAAGTAATAATTATCAAAGCTATATTGGATTTAAAATGTCATGAAACAGGAAAGAACTGTGAATATATGTATTTCCTCTGTGTAGCTTCCCTTCCTGGGCTGCCTTTGACTATATAAACAGCACTAGTACTTAAATATATTCCCCAAAGGGAGAATTTGCTTCATGAGGCGTTAATGAGGAATGTATATTTTACTGCCAGTCTCACAGGAGAGACTGAGGAAGGTTTAATTTCAAAAATGCCCCATTTTGTTCTCAAAATCACTTGTAGTTATCTCCTAAGGTTTTTTCAGTTGCTCAGTCTTTCTAAAATTTTCCTCCTTTAAGTCTTTCTTAGGCAGATCCATTTAGCAGTGTGGGGCAGTATACAAGCTTAGCAAGTATTAGGAAGTAGCAAATAGGAACACATTCTGTGTTGATCAGCTTTTACCACGTGGCCGTGATCTTGGAGCATGGGCCCACTGGGTATAGCACTGATAGTAACAAGAGCCCTGTAGCTTCATGGCACAGAGGGGTGCAGCTATAGATGAAACAGAGCACCTGTCTTAACATCTTTCAGGGGAGCATCTCACTCAATGTAGGCAATTTTAATAGGTTATTTGGCAGGATGTGACTACAGATAGAGTCTTTGACCTGAAAAGGTTTCGTTTGCTAACCTTTTTCCCCCAAACTAAGCCCTTAAAAAAAAAAAAAAAAAACTATTGCCATCAAGTCGACTCTGACTCATAGTGACCCTACAGGACAGACTAGAACTGCCCCATAGGGTTTCCTAAGGAGCACCTGATGGATTTGAACTGCGGACCTTTTGGTTAACAGCTGTAGCTCTTAACCACTACACCACCAGAGTTTCCATCTAAAGCCGTTAGTCAACATTAACCAAAGTAATGAGGAATTTTAAGTTTTAATCATAAATATGTAGAGAACTTGTTCAGTAAATTTGGAATACATTATCTCAGAGACTGAACATGAATTAACAGATTTTGTGAAAGAGGTTTGTTTATAGAAAGGCCAGCTTCCACCCAACACATTTAATTTGGCTATTTTTTTAATAATAGAACTTCAGAATTCCAAAGAAAATTTGTATGGAATTATGTCTACTTTGGCGGCTATCATGCCTCTTACATCTTCCATCTATCCAACTCATTCTACAAAACCTACAGATTGCTGAGAACCTGGACCAGCCAAAGAAACTTAAAAAAGCTGGATGTGGTTACCTCTAAACCAGTGGTTCTTAAAATGGATCCTGATTAACTGCATTTGAATTACCTGCAGTGCTTGTTTAACCTGCAGATTTCTGACAAACTTACCAAGTCAAATCAGTCATACATGCTGAAAAGGTAACTGATAAATTCTTTTGAGATATTGAAACTGCAGTGAAGAGATTGTCTTCACTTTTAAAATAAGATTAGGAGAAATGGTATGTCACAGATTTTGTTCTGTCCCCCCTCCCTCTTATAAATTTTAAGTCCTGCCTCTATGATGTTAATGAGGGAGGGTGGGTGGCAGTTGTGCTACTGAGGCCAGGACTCAACCTATAAGATTGGACTGTGTCTTGAGGCACTCTCAATATATAAAAGAAGCAAGCAGAGAGACAAGTTCCTCATACCACCAAGCAAGCAATGCCAGGAGCAAAATGTGTCCTTTGGACCAGGGGTTCCTGTGCAAGAAGCTCCTCGTCCTGGGGAAGATTAATGAGAAAGCCAACAAAGAGAGCCTTTCCCCTGCAGCTGACACCCTGAATTTGGACTTTAGCCTACTTTACTGTGAGGAAATAAATTTCTCTTTTTAAAAGCTGTTCACTTGTGGTTATTTCTGTTACAGCAGCACTGGATAACGTGGTACCATACCATAATGGGTCCTAACTTAAGGGATGTGTTATGAAACTAGATCAGTATTCTAACAGCCCTTTTAGGAATACAGATATTACAGGGCATAGCATGAATAATTGTAAAGAGCATACCTGAGCAGTCATTACTTTTAGGAAGCTATGAATTTATGGTGCAATTCTACAGGGAAAGAAGGGGGAAGAAAAGAACAGTGCTGTTTGGAGCTACACACGGAAGAACTGCATCATAGCTGGGATTTGATAATCCTGCCCTATTTTGCTGAACAGGAAGACTAAAGGAAACTTGATATTAAAAAAGAATAATACCACTTGCAAAGATGTAAATTAGGGAGAAAAATTTACCTGGTTGAATGAGTTAAGATATAACCTGGGTTAACAATCACTAAAATTTCTGTCTAAAGAAGTTGCTGTGTAAATTGTCACTAAAAAACAAAAATCTGATAATCCTACACAAATGGACCATTCTGTTCGTTTCATGGAGCCAAATTATTTGCAGTGAAGAATAGAAATAGGACATAATGTCAGCATGATTTCAGGAGTAGTCATTGGTTTGGGTACAGCTGCTGGTGACATGAGTTGTACCTTCTTCCAAAATACTCTTTGCTGACCAGAAAACAAGCTTAAATGACCTGGACATCATTTAAAGAGATACTTCACTCGTCCCCAAACGAGGTATTCTTAACCAGTTCTGCCATGTCCGTTTTGACAGCTTGGCAAACCCCTTCTCGGTGTTTTAAATGTGTCGCACACGGTGCACACATCCTAAATTCTACCCAGGGACTCCTGATTTAGGAATCTCTGCAAGGAAGGTTCAGAAGACTGGTATTTCAGCACCCAGTTCAGGAACGAGGCCGGATGTACATTATTCTAGCTCCTTGGAAACTATGGGGCAGTTATACTCTGTCCTGTAGGGTCGCTATGAGTTGGAATCGATTGGATGGCACTGGGTTTGGTTTTTGTTTTGTTGTATTCTAGCTTCCTGCTAGAATGATTCCCTTCAAATGACTTTGGAGAAAATAGCTCACAAACTGAGGGATCCTAGGGATGCAGCAGTTAAAGCGCTCCACTGCTAAAAGGTCGACGGTTTGAATCCAAGCACCAGCTCCTCCACAGGAAAAAGATGTGGTCAGTAGCTTTGGTAAATATACCAAACCCATTGCAGTCGAGTCAATTTTGATTCATAGCGACCCTGTAGGGCAGAACAGAACTGCCCCGTAGGGTTTCCAAGAAGCGCCTGGTGGATTCGAACTGGTGACCTTTTGATTAGCAGCCGCAGTACTTAACCACTACACCACCATTACAGCCCTGGAAATTTTATGGGATGGTTCTATTTTGTCATATAGGGATGCTGTGAGTTGTTTACTCCATGGCAGCGGGTTTGGTTTTTAACGTGAGACACCACAGTACAGAAGTTTTTTTTTTTTAAGTAAACACTAAAGAACAGTACTTTTTCAGCCCTTTTGAAACCAGTCTGACCAAGAGGGGGAGAGGTTCCTTCTCCCAGTTTTGATCTTACGTGGTTATAACCTCTTACCATGTATGATATATAATTGGTGTATCATAACTGGACACACCTGAGATCCCCTTTAGGGTCTGCCAACCACCTTACACCTCAGGAGAAGCCTCTTCATTGAGACAGCTCTGTCTCTGATGGGGTGGTATTTTGCCCTCGTGAACTTTACGGAGCAGTCCAGACTTCCGCTTCCCCTCTAGAAGAGCAAGCTGTGGGTGGCTGCGCAGCAGATACAAACCCCTGGCTTGGCCGCTGGCCCTAGCGAGTTGAGGCCCGGCTTTCGAGTCGGGGCAGCCGGGCCGGCCTGCACGATGACGGGCGTGGCCCCGACCGCTTCCTGCGTCACAAGGGGCGCCGCCCTTCACGCTTGTCTAGGCCGCGGCGGGGAGGGCGAGGTGGGTGAAGTCCCCGGGGGCCCAAATCTTGTGGGCGTCGCCCGAAAGCGGGGCCACGGGAGAGTACTGTTAGCCCCAGAGCCGCAGCTCTCTCGGCTCCAGACGCCGGAAGCCTCCGGAGCCGGACATGTCGGTGGCCAAAAATGTAATCCGATCCCGTCCTCGGGGTCAGATGGGGATATAGGCCGGCAGAGACGGGAGGCTCCACTCCCGGCCGACACAGGCAGCTTTGCCTCAGAGGCTGGCGCTCTTCACCCCACCTCCTGCGTCATCTTCGAGGAGCCTTAGAAACGCACTTCCTCCGCGCGGGCCTCGCTCCGCAGCCTAGCGGCGCAGGACGCGCCCTCTGTCCGGTCCACTTCCGCCCCGGTCTTCTGACGCCCCAGAGGCCCAGGGCTTTGGCTTTTTCGGTGTCCAAGTTCCTGTTCTCCATTTTATCGTTTAATCTTTCCCGCTTCTCGGCCTCTCGAAAGAAGCCGTGAAGTGCCACTTCCAACTACTCGGCCGTGACGCAGCCCGTTTTAGACCCCTAGCCCGGCACGGACGCCATCTCCCGGAAATGCTGGTAGCGATCAGTTAGTCCATTTTCCTGGGCGGAGAGGAAATGACCGTTTATTATTCTTGATGCTCAGCCAGGGAGGCGAGAGCAATAACGGTGCTGCTGTGGGACAAATTCTGACTTCACCTCTCGTCCCCCAACCAGTCTGCGTCCGGGTGACAGTTACTAACCTTTCTCAGCCTCTTCTCATTTGTGGATTGTTAATGGATCAAGAGCTAAAGCCCTTAGAACAGTATCTAGCATGAACGTTAAGTAAAAGGAAAAACTAGGGAATTACGCAGCGCTCGTTCAATGCCGTATTAAGTATCTGTTAGTTTGGGGAAGTGTTTTTGAGTCTCCAGGTCCCTGGGAAAAGGCATGGCAATGGCCTTTGTCCCCTCACCTGAGGTGAAAGAGCAGGTGTTTGACAGTTCTTCGGCATGTGTGCCATCTCCCAGGAAGCCTTTCAGTCTCCTAATTCTTACGAAAGTTTCAGCTTTTATTCAACTTGACTCGCCCCTTCGTAAGTAATTTCTAGGGGTGGTGGACAAACCAAGGTTTGGTGTGATTGTAGCATCATCATGCTTTTAATTTAACAGGGAATATAGAGATGAAGATGGAGACAAGCCTCTTTCTGGGCACACCTGTGAGCTACTGTCTGACCGCAGATTTAATACTTCCCAACTGTTGCCCCTGTACCTCCAACACGATTTTTTGTCATTGCCTCATAGACAGCTGGGTTCGAGAACCAGGCTCAAATCGGGAGGGTCTAAAAAAGAGAGCGAGAGAGATGCTTGATTTCTTTTTTCTTTTTCTTTTAGTTGTGCTAATTAACTGTAGTAGCTGTCTTCTTGTGATAATTTATAAGGGAATGGTAAAGAATTAAACATACAAAAGAAGGGATTATCTTCCGGAGAAAATGGACAAACTCCAAACTTGTGACTCATGATCCACCCAGACTTGAGATGTTGAGGGATAATTATAACTTTTCCTGTCCAAGCTGAGTTGTCAATTTTCACTTGCTTTCTGTAGTCCCTGAAGGGGTCTAAACTCTTGGCCCTTCAAGCACTTCAATGGCCCATACCTGAGACTGAATGATAAAGTCAGTCCACAGTGAAATTACCTGATCCCAACATCAGCTGAAGAGATAGAGGTTCTGTATGCTTTGGGACACTTAACTCTCATTTTTCAACATTGAATTGGAAAATTTTATATGAAGTTTAAAAATTAATCTATGGTGATAGAGATTAGAAGAGCAGTTAGCTTTGAGGCAGCATTGACTGGGAGGTAGCACGGTGACCTTCTGGGATTTGGTTCTACATTTCCATATAATGCAAAAATTCATCCAGTATAGACTGAAGGTTTATACACTTTATGTCAGGTATACCACAATAAAACAGTAAAAAGTGAAATCTAAAAAATGTTAATGACATGGAAAGATGTTTGTTATAGTTTAATGAAATAACATGTGCAAGGTAATCCCATTAAAAAAAATTATGTGAGAAAAAGAATATGCCCCAAAATGTTAACAATAATTGTTCCGCAATGATGATGTATTGCTTTTTTAATAATGAAAACCTAAAATTATTTTGTAAATCCTCTTGTGACTTATAAGAGATGGGTGTTAACTACACAATTTTCATAGAGGAAAATTCATGTCAGTTTCATGAATTAAGAAATAGAGACATCAGGATATTATTTAGAGATTTAGAGTTACTTCTAAAAGATGTTGCCGCTGGAGGCAGATGGGGTCTTGCCACTTTTCATTTTAAGCTCTTGGGTATAGGTTCTTTCTCTTTTATAATATGTGTGTCTTACTATGCTAAATAAAAAGTAGAAAATCTATCTCAGTGCAATTTTTAAAAATTTGTTTTCATCCCGGTTACCCCACCCTTTGCCTTCCCCACTTAGCAGGCAGAAAAAGCAAAGAAAAATATTAACTTTGTAGCTGAAAGGCACTTGGAACAGCATTCAGTATCAAGAAGAAAGAATTTATGAATTGCTCAATGTAAACCGTTTTTTTTTGTTTGTTTGTTTTTTGTTTTTTTGAGGCACTAGAAACACAGCTCTTCAACTATCATAAACCTTGTCAAACTCTGTTTCTGGGAGGGCCCTTTTTGGCTTGAATCCAGTACTGATTATATGTCTTGCAGCACTGTGGGAACTGCATTAGCAAAACAGTTTTAAAGTCACAACTTGTGTTTAGCGCCCTCTAGTGCATAATGTAAACATTTTTTTTTTTTTTTTTTTTAGTGCATAATGTTTAAATGTTTAAATGACAAAGCGTAGTTTATCCTTGCTGGACTGTTTAAAAAAAAAAAGGTAAATTTCAGCCCATCTTCCCAGTGTGATCCTTCTTTTCCTGACATCCAAAGAGACTTACCCTTCTCTGCACCTATACGTTCTTATTTTCTAGCTCTTACAGTCACCAGGCTGTGACTTTGCACTTAATCTCTCTAGGCTTCAATTTACTCAACTCTATGAGGATGATAACCATAAATACTGTAGGGTTCTTGTGAGGACTAAATGAGCTAATTAAAACATGTGACATGGATGGCCAGCACATAGTAGGAGCTCAAAAACTGATAGCTATTTTTTACATTGGGACAGTGGTGGTTCAGTGGTAGAATTCTCACCTTCCATGCAGGAAACCCAGATTTGGTTCCTGTCCAATGCACCTCATGCGCAGTCACCATCCATCAGTAGAGGCGTGTTGCTACGATGCAGATAGGTTTCAGACTAAGACAGACTAGGAAAAAAAGCCTGATGATCTACTTGAAAATCAGCCAGTGAAAACCCTAAGGTCACAATGGTCTGATCCACAGGACCGGGTGGCATTTTGTTCTTTTGTGCATTGGGTCACATTAAGTCAGGGGCCAACTTGACAGCAGCTAACAATAGTTTTTATATATAACTACATCCAGCTAATGCTAAACATGGCTGAAGACAGTAATCAGTCTTGACTTATTCTGATAGTTGGAGATGTGAAGACTATTAAGAGTAACAAAAAAGTAAAAGCGTAGGTAGGATCCTAATCTTTTATGCCATCTTACTGAGTCAATCCATGCCAATTCTGAAGTCTGGGAGCATGTTAAATTTCTTTGCACTTTTCATAGTGCTTATAATTGCACACTCTCAAGAAATACTACTTTTGTTTTAATGTTGCAACTAAATGGTTATATGGTACATCTTAGAAAACATAGAAGAAGATGTAGAATGATTGAAAGATAATAATTAGCATAAAAAGTTGGAGATTTGGATTCAACCTTCAGCTCTTTAAGCCAGAGGCTCCAAATGCCATTTTCTGGATTAGTGTATTTTCTGAAAGGGTTCTTGGGCAGTGGACAGGGTTTGTACTGTTATCAATAAACACATGGAAAAGCAGTATGGTTGACTCTATAGAACCCACATGAATTTTGATTTACAAATTAATGAGAATAGTTGTGTGGTACAGTGAATTACTTAATATGGCCCCTCTAACCATTTTAACCATGCATGGTCTTGTGACTTTTACAAAATGGTTGGGTGAGACTATGCAAATGAGGTTCTTGTGGCCCACCAAGGGGACTGGGCAGCCTGCTAATAATACGAATAAGGTGTATGGAACCCTAGCAGGGGTAGAACCATGCAAATAAGGTATATGGAACCCTAATGAGGGGATTGGTCAGTTTTGCCAACCTGCTAGGCTTAAAATAAACCATCACAGAGGTGGGAAGGGGAGACCTTACTGCCATCAAGAAAGAAGAGACAAGTGGAGTGCATCCTTTTGGACCTGAGGTCCCTGCACCAAGAACTTCCTAGACCCAGGAGACAGGGAGAGCTATAACACCAAAGATGGCATGAGACAGCAAGAAGTGGTGGCAGAGAAACAGTGGCAGCAGAACCAGGAGACCAGCACAAAACTCTGCAGTAAGCTTCCCAGCCCACGGAATGAGATGGCTACAGTGGATGTGCTGACCCACAGAGCAAGAGAGCTGGGAGCCTTCAAGCAGGAGGTTTGCTGGCAGAGTGGGATGCCTCTGGGCACTTATAGCTAGGCTCACTAACCCATGGACAGAGAGAGCTGAGTGCCTTTGGGCCGAGGCTTATTGGCAGAGCTGAAGAGCTTGATAACACTTGACTGAGCAGGGTAGAGGTCAGATGGAGGGCTGAGAGAGGAAGCCTGTCCTCAGGGGGCCAAGAGAGAATGAGGCTTGTCCTGGGGCGGGGGCGGGGGGTGGCAGAGAGGAGCTCAGAGAGCTATCCTGCCCTGAAGAAGGGGGTCTTTGCCTACATGCTTCCTGATCCTGATCCTGAGTTATAGTCTGTTGATCCTGATCCAGAATTGTAACCTGTTACTTCCTAATAAACCCTGTAACTGTGAGTATGGTCTGTGAGTTCTGTGGCCATTGCAACAAGTTATCAAACCCAGCAGATAAGCAGAGAGTGCCATGGGAGGGATGGCTGGTGTCAGAATTGGTAAAATGGTTGGAGGGTGGAGGTATGTTTGAACTCCACCTCATAGGGATCAGCCTTAGGCTGATGTTGATTCTCTCTCCTCCCCCTTGTGAAGTTAGATTAGGAAGTCTGATGCTTCCGCCATGCCATTTTTTTACAAGTAGGTTCCAGAATCCTGCATTCATCCATTCTCACTCATTTCCAGTATCACTCAGGCTATACAGCTAAAATTTATTTCCTCTGTCTCAATTTAGGAGTTACCTTCTCTCTCCACATATTCCAGATCATCCTTCAGTGACAGACAAGGACTTTAGTGACTATCACCACTACCTCATGGGCTCCCAAAGAACCCAGTTACCTGAAGAAAGCATTGGGTGCTTCTGACCCCTGAGTCGGTGGAGCCTTTGGTTGGTCCTGTATATAATAAATGCCCCATGCTTATTTTTCCTCTGTGCCATTGAAAACCCCAATCAACACTCCTTCTCCCCTCCCCATTTTTTTTGTCTTGCTAACCACAGGCTTGTTTTGAGAACATTTTTCAGGAAATCGCAGCAGGTAGTGGCTCCATCCACTGAACTAGCCCAAGCTACACCTCGAAGCATGTGCAGATTGAAGAGATCATGTCCTTCAACCCACTCCGGACCCGATTGTCACCAGAAAGAATGATATTTCCCAGCCCATGATTTCACCCGATTCCATTTTAGAAGCGAAGGGTCACACTACATGCACATCCAACAGAAGATGATTTAGTATCCGGACCTCCATGTATTGGCATGGGAGGGCTAAAGGTGGAGAGTTCTGGCACCAAACCCAACCCCTGATGCCACTGCAAACAAAAAGCTCCCCAGCCCCCTTAGACGGGGAGCACGTGGCCATATGGTCACTAGACCCCACATTGTTCCTTGTCTGCGCAGACAATAAATTTGCAGTTTCTGTTTCCCTTGCAACTGGTGGTGTGGCGTCCGTCCTATTTTGATCGGCTAATAGGACAGGACAAGACCCTTGTTCGGTTACACCTTATATTGAACATCTCACAGTGTTGTCTCTCCTTTTCTCTCCATTACCTCAGTGCTAACCCAGATTAGTTTTCTGATGAACAACTACCAGTTAAGCATTTATTGAGCCCCTATTGCATGCTTGGACAGTATGCTAAGCATTTTACATACCTTATTTCTAACTTTTACAACCACACTCCAGTAAGATAAAAAAAAAAAAAAGAGTATTATTTCCATTTTCCACTGGAGGAAATTCTACTGGGTAACACCAATAGTAAGTGGCAAAGCCAGACTTCCAAACTGAGCCTGCTTCCAGAGCCTATGGCCTCAAGCCTGCGCCAGGCAGACTTTCCAAAGAGAGAATTTTGAATTATGCAGTCTTCAGAACTGCAAGAATCTGGCAGCTTGTTTCAGACACTAAGCCATCACTTCTGAGGGTTCCTCCTATTCAATAAAGCCCACCTATCTAGCCCTGCCTTAATGATAGTCATTAGAACTGTGATGGCTCACATCGTCTCGGCACCTCGCAGTTTTCCAGAGCTTGGCCCATGGGATATCTCATTTTCTCTTCCCAAAAACCTTTTACATTCGTCATCAACCAAGCTTCCAAGCTGGGGAAGCGAGTTCTTTTCTGGCAGAAGGTTTCAGCTGCTTTCATTTACCCCTCAGGGGATAAGCTACAAATCCCAAGACTTAACTGCTGAGAACACAGAGACCTGGCTGTACAAGCACAAAAAAGAAATCTTGACAGGGTGGGGGGAGGGGACTCACACACTGGGCATCCTGGTCACAATACATGGGGCCATGAGCACGCCCCCTCAAAGCTGTGCCTTCGGCAAAACCACTTTCAGCAGTCCTTCCTTTAGTCAGCCCAGCTTTTCCAACCCATGTGCTCCATTCACTTATGCCAAGCACGTGGTGTTTTTTCATTGCCTTGCCTCTCTTTAACTCTTCCTTCCTCTCCCCACACCCACCCCAACTTGCTCCTGTCCTTAAAACCTTCCTCCTGGTTTATACCTTAAACTTTTTGTAGAATCCCCGTGAATGCCAAGGTTTGTGTGAGTAGAAGATTATAAATCAAAGCCTCAGGCACAAGGGTGAGGTGCCACCTTCAGGGTAGAATGCCCACAGCTTGAAAACAAATGAGCCTCTTTCGTTCCAGTGGGATTTTTGTTGTTTTTAAAGGGCTGCTGTTCCAGCAGGGAACTTCACCTGGAGCTAAGATTTCTAAGACTTTTAGAAAGAACAAGCACTAACAAGAGAGTTGCCTGTGTGTGCATCCTCCGCAAAAGATTTACCAAAACTTGGAAGCCTGGAGAAATTCTATTATTTGAACAAGCTTCAGTTTCTCCTTTAGCAAAATAGGTGTCATATTTGAAAAGCAGCTTAAAGCACAGCATCCACCATTGTTATTTTCTCCATAATTGAGAAATTTTACAAAATGACAGAAGGGGTGAGATTTGAGAGCTCTAAATATCATTTAAGAAAAATTAAATCTTGTCAGTTCTCAATTATCTGTTCTAATGGAGGGGGTTCAGAGACAGAATTCCACTGGGACTTCAATTCACTGTCCATTTACATTTGACTTTATGAGGCGTTTTAGTAATTAACAGGGAGCCCTATACGGTTGCTACAAGTCGGAATCGACTCGATGGCACTGGGTTTGGTTTTTTGGTCTGGTGGTACAGTGATTAAGCCACTCACTGCTAATCAAAAGGTTAGCAGTTCAAACCCACTAGGTGCTCTGAGGGAGAAAGATGTGGCAGTCTGCTTCCATAAAGACTACAGCCTTAGAAACCCTATGAGGTAGTTCTACTCTGTCCTGTAGGGTCACTATAGGGACTGGAAGGCAGTGGGTTTGCTTTTTTTGTTTGTTTTTTTAGTAATTAACGTTTTAATGTGAGTGTGTCTGTGGTTCTGAGAATTTACAACCCTTTTTAGCAAATACCAAAGCTGCTCATTGAGGATGCTGACAGGGCTGGAACACTGTCAAATTACTTTTCCAGGCTCTTGGACCAACTTGCAAACCCTGGTGGCATAGTAGTTAAGTGCTACAGCTGCTAACCAAGAGGTCGGCAGTTCAAATCCACCAGGCACTCCTTGGAAACTCTATGGGGCAGTTCTACTCTGTCCTTTAGGGTCGCTGTGAGTCAAAATTGACTCAAGGGCAGTGGGAGTGGACCAACTTTGCTTAGGGAGGGCTGGAAACGAAATGGGCTTTCAGACAGAGGAAGGTTTAAATTCTGATGCTGCTGTGTGACTCTTTAGATTCCTCATTTGGAAAATGGAGAAAATGAAATAATGTAAAGTAACTTGACCATGGCATCAGAGAATGACCTTGGAAGTTGTGAGGGAACTGACAGACAAAACCATGAAATACCTTCAGAATTCAATCAGGTATTATCTTACTCTTTTAAGTAGCCTGGGTGGGTTGCAAACTTCCTAGACCAGAGCTGCTGATTACTTGGATTAGAAGGGCTTCTAACTCTTTAAATTGTGACTTTCTGGTTATAGATTATGAAGGGGGATTAGCGTGACCCAGGAAGGTTACAGACTACAAACCCTGGCTGAATTTCTGGCCAGTCAGCAGCCCATAAGTGTATTTTGCTTTCCTAAGAGCCATCCAGAAACCCTGGTGGTGTAGTGGTTAAGTGCTAGGGCTGCTAACCAAAAGGTCAGCAGTTCAAATCCACCAGGTGCTCCCTTGGAAACTCTATGGGACAGTTCTATTCTGACCTATAGGGTTGCTATGAGCCAGAATTGACTCGATGCCAACGCGTTTTAAGAGCCATTCAGAAAGTTCAAAATTACTGCTCTACGGTTTATCCTAAGCCATCTTAAGTTACCCTGTGCATTAATACATAAACAATTTTAATTAGTAATTCATTAGAACCTGTACTAAGTGTGAATAGGAGTGGCAAACGTGGCCTAGAGGCAAGATGGCAAGAAGTTTCATTTAGGCAGCCCTACTACGCACAACCCTTAGCACTACAAGGACAAATTCTGAATTGTGTCTGTAGGAGAAGGAGGATGGTCTGAATCAGGCAGCCGCCTCTCTGAAAGTAAGAGAGGATAAGAGAGCTGGAAACCAAGCATACATGACCTGCTGAAAATACCAAATGAATTTCTGCAATTTTCTTACCATCCCTAATATATAACACATCCTGGATGACATACTCACTCTTGATCACACTGAAATAGAATTTGGTCCTTGTGCCCATAAACAAAAGAAAGCTTGACTAACTAAATTGTATGTTCTTTCCAAAGAACACATTTATTTTCAGGGTCAGGAAGTTGGAGCCCTGTTCTGTTGAATGTTTATATCTGGCACTACTTAGGATAGAGGTTCAACAACTGTAACAGAAACCTCACAATACAATGGCAGTTCAGCAGTGTCAGGGACCCAATTTCCTTCTGTCCTTGTACTGACACCCTCAATATATGGCTTCCATTTCATAGTTCAAGGCAGCTGCTGCAGCTCCCACATTCCCACCTAAATTCCAGCAGAAAGGGGGACAGTGAAGACACTCCTCCACTTTAAGGCAATAATCTGGTTGTCGCATGCATCACTTGTACTCCCATTCTATGACCACACTGCTGCAAGGGAGGCTGGGAAGCTGGGTGACCATGTGTCCAGCTAAAAATTTTATTACTATACAAGAAGAGTTTGGAGGATAACTAGCAGTTTCTGCCACAATTCCCTCCCTGGTTCACCAACCAAACCTAACCAATTAGTAATTCAAAGTGCTAGAAGCCCATTGAATTTCTGTATTATATAAAAGAAATGTTGAAAATTAGAGGCAGTTTTACCCCCTTTATTATCCTTGGATAGCTTAAGTAATATATATTCATTTTGGGGGGAGAAGGCATAGAAAATACAAATCAGTACAAACTCTAGAATTTTTTGTTGTTGTTAGGCATTGTCAAGTTGGTTCCAACTCGTAGCAACCTTATGTACAATAGAACAAAACGTTGCCCGGTCCTGCATCATCCTCACAATCCTTGCTATGTTAGAGCCCATTGCAACCACTGTGTCAATCCATCTCATTGAGGGTCTGCCTCTCTTTCACTGACCCTCTACTTTACCATGCATGATTTCCTTCTCCAGAGGCTGATCCCTCCCAATAACAAAGTCTTGCCATCCTCACTTCAAAGGAGGGAGCATTCTGGCTGTACGTCTTCCAAGACAGATTTGTTTGTTGTTCTTCTGGCAGTCCATGGTATATTCAATATTCTTTGCCATGGCTCAGGTCAGGAGCCACTTAGCCCTCAAAGTGACATCTTTGCTTTTTAACACTTTGAAGAGGTCTTTTCCAGCAGATTTGCCCAACGCAATACGTCGTTTCATTTCTTGACTGCTGTTTCCATGAGCGTTAATTGTGGATCCAAGTAAAAACGAAATCCTTGACATCAATATTTTCTCTATTTATCATGATGTTGCTTATTGGTCCAGTTGTGAGGATTTTTGTTTTATCTTGAAGAGTAATCCAAACTGATCTTCATCAGTAAGTGCTCTGAAGTCCTCTTCACTTTCAGCAAAGAAGGTTGTGTCATCTGCATATTGCAGATTGTTAATGAGTCTTCCTCCAATCCTGATATCCCATTCTTCTTCATATAACCCCTCTAGACCTCCAAGTCCAGCCAGCCCTAACACTAACCAAAACCAAAAATCAAACCAGTTGCTGTCAAGTCAATTCCAACTCATATCATCCCTATAGGACAGAGTTGAACTGCTCCATAGGGTTTCAAAGGAGCGCCTGGTGGATTCAAACAGAGGCATTTTGGTTAACAGCTTGGCTTTGTCTAGTCTCTTCTATTTGCCGCACCCTCTGACAGGGAAGTAAGGAAATAGAGATTTGCAGAAGTTGGTAAAAACTAATATCAGAAAACAGAGTTCCATTTCTAGATCCAAGAAAAACTTCCTGTTTTGTTAAGGCCCTTCTTAGGAGCGGAAACTAGCTCACTCAAATGAAAACCACAGTGAATAATTTCACTGATTTGTACCTTATGTTTAGCAAGCCTGAAATCCCTAGAGGAGGTTGGTGAATAAGAAGAGAAACCATCAGAAGGGAACTGTTGGATATCAACCCCTAACTGACCAGGGGCCTTCCTCTCTTCCTCCTTCACCACTCCCTGAAGGAACAGTGACAACTGGTGGAGGAGAATAACATGGAGGGCAAAGTCTCAGTAGCTCATTCAAGGACTAGGTAACTTGGATTGCTCACTCTTTCTCCAGATGGTTTTTTTCTCTAAACAAAAAAGACCTAGAAAACCAGCTGTATTAGTGAGACTATGCTAAATTAAATTAAACGCAGAATCTCAGCTTAATATAACAAAAGCTTATTTCTTGCTTTCATTACATGACCAGTCCAGGTGGGTGGGAGGGTGGGACAAGGGAATTTTGCTCAAGAACCCTGGTTAAAAGAGACACTGACATTTTGACCTGTCTCAATGAAGCACCGGAAACCCTAGTGGCATAGTGGTTAAGTGCTATGGCTGCTAACTAAAAGGTTGGCCATATGAACCCACCAGCCACTGCTTGGAAACTCTATGGGGCAGTTCTACTCTGTCATATTAGGGTCTCTATGAGTCTGACTTGACGGCAACGGGTTTCGTTGTTTTTGGTCACTGAAGCACTAGGTCTTCACCATCCTGGCAGTAGAAGAGAGTGAGTGGAGAATTTACACCTGCTCCTCTATGCTTTTATGCTTCAGCCTGGATGTGGCATGTGTCACTCCATCTCAGTGATTGGACAGGACATGGTCTCATGTAACTACTATATGGGGAAACATGAATATTTGGTCAGCAATAAATGCCATTGCCATAGCAGCACTTTGATGCTACCTGCCTGCTACAGCACATAGCGGCAGCTCAGAATTCCAGACAGGCCATGAAAGATCATTTGAATGTGAATCTGCTGAGATGTCTCATTCTCATCTAAGCTTCTTTCTTTTATGTATGTTGTTGTCAGTTGCCACTGAGTTGATTCTGACTCATGGCAACCCCATGTATAAAGGGCAGAACAGCTCCACAGGATTTTCAAGGCTGTGACCTTTTGGAAGCAGATCTCTAGGTGCCTCGAGGAGGTTTGAACCACCAACCTTCTGCTAGTAGTTGAGGGCTTAACCATTTACATCCCCAGGTATTCCTTATCTATTTCCTTAGTGTCTAACAGGTGGCCCTCAGGTCAAAAGAGGCCCACCCCCACCTTAGAGTTTTTAATTCATTCATTTATTCAATTAGCTAATCCACAGGAATTAGCAGCTCAGCATGGCCTCAAATTATGCTCTTGGGGGACTAACATAGCTTAGTGTCCCTGGAAGTGTGGATCAATCATTCTTTGGAGTCAAAGCTGAGTTTTTAAAAATCATGTCATTTTTAAGCTGTCCACATTTAATTCCACTAAAATGACACCATAAAACTAAAGGATTGTTCTCTGAAGGATTGTTGACCAAAATTGTTCAAAATGTATTATGATTCAAGCCTCCTCTTGCACTTGACTCATGTTTGACTCTTGCCCAATGTTTTAATGCCAAGGGAGGGTGCTGTATATTCATCAACATTGTCAATTAAAACACATGCTGCCCATACATGTATGATGGAGTCCTCTTGAATGAACTTGTACACCCTTGCCAGGGGGTGAAGGGGTTACTTCCTAAGTGATGCTTTATCCAGGCCTGTGCTTCCATGCCTTCCTGTCTTGCTCCTAGCTTTGGGGACATTTTGCCAGCCACCAAAAAGGCAGGAGAGAGCAAGGGAAATACAAATCAGTTACCAGCAGACTCATTCACAGGGTGGTTCTCAGTCATTTGTTTTACTTGGCTTGCTTTAGAACTGTTTTGGGACATACGAGGTTCTCCAACCAGGAGGCCTTTCCAGACCTGATTTCCCCTCGGAATGACACATTATCCACCCTTCAAATGCGGCAATTCTAAATTCCGGCCTGGGGAGCAGCAATTGCTTTGAATTACACACTACTTGAATAAACCAGTATGGGATTAACAAAGCCTTATTGTTCTGCAATCCTTTACTGAAACTTACTGTAGTAATTTCTGGTGACATTATATTCCCCTGCCTACCGTTTGACTATGCAAACGAACACTTTTCCCACATTTTAATTGGTCCTTTTTAGTTGTATGTAATAAAAACCTCTTTTTACCATTTTACCCACACTGAACAGGAAGAAATACCATGTTCTCTTTTTTTTTTAGTTTATTTTTTTCTCTCCCCTTCCCCCTCTTCAGCATCTTTACTATGATTGCACATCTTAAAACTTTCTTAGATTTTTGATGAACAAAATATCACTTTGTGACTGCTATACACAAATACAAATGCACACACTATACACACAACTTGGGATTTTCTCCCTTACAATGCATGTATATGCTTTTTAAAAAATAGATCTTGGCACACAGAGTTCAATCCCTGGTTCCTGACACACCTTCCTTGGTCTGGATGTGCTCTCTTAAACATATTTTTATGACAACTCAAAGCAATTTACATTTACTCTTCAGTTTTTTTCTTTCTCTTTTAGTCTTTCTTAATATCTAGAATAGGCAAATGCATAGATACAAAAGTTTATTGGTGGTTGCCAGGGGCGGGAGAGGGGAGGGAATGGAAGTTATTGCTGAAGGGGTACTTAGTTTCTGTTTGAGGTGATGTAAAACATTTGGAAATGGATAGTGGTGACGGTTGCACAGCATGGTGAATGTAATTAATGTCACTGAATTGTACACTTAAAAATAGCACAAGTCCATAAATCTTTACAGAAGCAGACTGCCACATCTTTCTCCGTCAGAATGGCTGGCGAGTTAGAACCACCGACCTTTCAGTTAGCAGCTGAGCACTTAACCACTGCACCACCAGGGTTCCTCACTTATAGAGTGAGCCTTTATAAAAGCTTCCGATTCAGAGAATGTGAAACTCATAAATGGGAGCTACAATGGAGTTTTTTTTTCCAGCTGGTTTTCGGCCAGTTAAATCTAATCAAGATCAGGAAGACAGAAAGTAAAGGCAACTTGAAGCCAAAATAACTACCAAGAACATACTGTATTTCATTAGTAGGTAATGAAATTAAATCTATGCACTGCTGAATGGAAATATAAATTCTAATTACTTATTTATATAAAACTGTAGGCCCGTGTAACTATCACTCCTCCAAAAATAACAGCCTAATAGCATGTTTTTAAAACAGGCTTTGACAAAATCTTTACCCATTTGTCCCCAAACCTTCTTCTCAGATCCTGTGCCTAAATTGCAATTTTTGTGCCAGAAGGGAGTTAGAAGATATTTCAGACATAGTTATACTATAAGAAGTATGAGAAATTCTTTTTTTTAATTCATTGTGTGATGCTCACAAACTCTAAAAAAAAAAAAAAAAAAAGCCAGTTTTACAATCTATACTGAAATAATTTTGATCTATAAAGATGTGAGCCAGCTCCCCTCTTTTTCAAACTGGAGACTTCTTTGAAGCATTTCTAATTACAGATAATAAAAAGAAAAGGTCATTGCTGCTGTTAACAGTAATTTCACTAGCAAGAAGATAGAGGTGGAACATTTAGGGAACATGTTTCAAAGATGAGGTATGGGCAAAATCCCTTTGGCACATACTTGAAGTTGAATGAGCCTTATACAGACAATTGGCTCATAGGCATCGTAAACAAGAAAGCTCAAAAAGATCAAAGCTGAGGCCTAAATTGTGTAGTGATTTATAGGGAAGCAATAAATATTTTGAACTATACTGTGAGCAGATATTAAAGTAAATCAAAATTTTATGAGCAGGTAAAAAAACATGAGATTTAGAAAAACTGCCATCTATCTCAGATATCTATTGTTATATGGGTAGTGCATGACTATAAACAAATGAGTAGAAAAAAACCAGGAAATTTAATATATAAACTTCCAGACTTCTGGTAACACAATTTACAAGAGGATCCAAGTAGTCAGGGTTGCTTCTAAATTAAAAGGAAAAAGAATAAAAAAATTGAGCCCCAAACATTTCATATTTGGTAAACTATCTGGGGAAATTCCACAAAATGTGCAGACCAAGAAATTTATTTACTCTTACAATCCAACCTTTCCATTTGGTTTTGCTTCAGCAGTTGTTATAAAACTGAGTCAACAGCTGGGATAAACTCAGGAGCTCTCTTTTCCAAGAACAAAGTACATGTCCATCCTAGGCAGATAAGAAAAGCCATTTTCTTCCAAGTACAGGCCCTTGTCACTGTTGAAGAATGTTCTCCACACTGCTGTCTCCCTCAGGTTCTACTTCCCTGGATACAAGATTATCATACTGCTAGAAGCTGTGCTCTAACGCTGGAAGGCTTGTACCCTCAGTGCTGGAGTCACTGGTGGCAGCGACTGCTCAAGAACTTCAGGACACTCAGCCCTACCAGGTGGTCAGGCTGGTAATTACCTCCTGGGCTACAGCAGAGCTCTGAGAGCCTATGATGCTTCCCACATCACAGCATTTCCTCCCCTTCCTTCCTCTAATCAACATTCCACATTGCAGTGACCTACTTCATAGAACTGCTCTTGTGCCTTAGTTTCCCTACTTAGGACTGGAGCACTGCCTGTATCTGGGGTTCTGTTACCCTTTCCAGTTCTTTGCCAGCTATACACTTTCCCCCCTTCCTATCCACCCTTCCACAGCCCACCACTGACTGGGGGTATACTGGAAACAAGTCAATTGCCAAGAGCCACGACTCCTTCCTGACTTTGGTCCACCACCTAGACTGTCCCACAGTCATTCTCCTGCTTAATCTGCCCCTGAAGATACTAATAATCTCCCTGAACCAGATCCTAGTTTGACTTATCTATGCAGCACACCTGGCCAGCCTAGCAGGCCAGGTTACTGCTGTGTCTACTGACTACCTGATCCTAGGTTCCTCCTTCTTCCCATCAGCTGCTGCTATAAATTATTGATGAGGACCATAGTAATTAGTGGTTGTTAAGCGCTTATTCTGTCTCAGGTACTATCTTAGGTGTTTAATGTACTTAAATTCACTTAATTATGAAAACAACACTTGGACAAGTTGAGGCTATTAAGTGACTTACTTGAGGTCACCCACAGAGTAACTGGCACAGCTAGAATTTGAACTCAGATCTTTCTGATGCCAGGTAAATACTCTAAATCACTGGGTCAAAGGTTCTCAACATTCATTTTGCTTCCACATCATTCTCACGCACAGCATGTTTGCCGAAGGGCTATCCCTCTAGGGCAATACAGAACCTCAGCTATGCTGCCTCCCCTGGATCTGAGCATAAGGCCTCCACACCATCCGTTAGAAAACTGCTCGTTGTCTCTGCCTCTCCTGTTTATGCTCCTCCTGCTTCAACTGGCTTCACTGCTGGCAGAAATGCTTGTTAGCAACGATTAAGTCTTTACACCTTAGTGTGGTCACCAGTCATCTCGCTGAGACGATGCCAGTTTCCCTGGCATCTGGACGAGGAAGCCCAAAATGCAGGGTTCTGGCCTACATCTTTTATTTTACTATTGAGAACAGAAGCTCAGAGTAGTGCAATGACTTGTCCCATATCACACGGTGCTAGTTAATGGCAGGGCCAGAACTGCGGTTTTGTGGCCTCTGGATCAACTTGAGTAGACTAGAAACATAGAAGGCCACATTTTGTATCTAGGGCTTTTGATGGCAAACTAGGTTGCTTTAACCTCTGACTTTTTTCCTCTGTGTTTTAATCTCTGAAATGCAGCAGCAAAGAGCCTGACTAAAAGGGTTGACAAATCCTGATTATTAGGAGCAAATTGTTCTAGAGGAGTTACTGCCACCACCCATCTTTGGCAAGAACTGGGACTTTCTGAGTTCATTACCAATCTGAGGGTAAGAAACATGTTTACAGATTTATTCGTGTTGTTGTGATCTGATTTACACCACAAGACAAAAGCAATTTCATTATAAGAATAGCAACTTCTACTGAGCATTTACTGCACACTAGGGAGTGCTCTAAGTAAGCACTTTATATTTTTTAATTTATTCGATCCACTTGACAACCCTTTGAAGTAGGTGTTTTATCACCCCCATTTTACAGATAAAGAAACTGAGCCCTACTCAGGTTAAGTAACTTGCCCAAGGTCACACAGCTAGGAAAAGGAAGAACCAGGATCTGGACAAAACTGTTCACCTCTAGGGTCCATACCCCTAACTTCTGTACTAGACTGCCTTTCATGAAAAATGGGGAACAGGAGTTTTTGAATAAACCCAGGAAGATGAGGATCTGAGACTTTTTGTTCAGGAAGAGGAGCAAAGTACCAGTCATTATGGGCACCCACACTTCTAGGTTCAAGGTTTTCCGAACTGCTGACAGGAGGCCATGTATGGCTGCGATGGTCTGCAATTAGCTTGTCAGAGCTTTTCACTTTGCCCTAGGAAACAGTTATCCGGCCCCATGTGGTACCTGGGCCACTCTTGGAGTCTTTATAGGCACTTCAACTCCTGAGTTTAAAGTTTAAAGCAGATAAGCTGCACAGAAACATAGCAAATGAACCAAATAAAACTACCAGTAAAATAAAAGTTTGGTGATTTTCAATTCATGTTACATAACTCCTTACTTGGGAAGAAATGCTCAAAAATCAACAAAAGAAGGAAAAAACAGGATGTTAAATAGCACTTTCGTTATTATGTTTTTAGAAATTTACTGCCAGATTTTTTCTGCCAAAAATAACATGCCTCTTCCTACATCCTACATAATTTGGGTTTGCTGGGAATTTGGCAGGAGTTTTTGGGTGAAACCATCGTTCCACCAAGTTCACTTTCACAAAGGTCTCAGACATGAACATACACATAGATGGGAGCCCCTGAGTGGAAACAACAGTTTTGCAGCTCCTGTTGTGAATAATGCACCCACAAAGCTTTGGCCAGAGACTGGCTTCTGGTCTGGAGCCTCTTTAGCACTCCGACATTTATCGTGTGTCTCCATTGGAAGGCCTCTGTCCCAGGCGCTAGGCAGGCAAAATGGCACAAGATCACTAACGTGTGGGAAGGGTCTGGATTCAGGCACAAACCAAACCAGGTTCAAATCCTAGATTCATCAGTCCCTAGCCATGTGATCTCTCTGAGCTTCCGGTTCTTCACCTGTGAAATAAAAAAATACTGTCCTGCAGGACTCTCCCGAGGATTAAATGAGGTATCATATGTAAACTGCTCAAAACTGTGTCTGGAAGTAGTAGCTCAACCTCCTGCACCTGGGAGAAGACTGGCTAGAACCAGGAGCAGAGAGCAGGAAGAAGCACGACTGAGGGGTAAACAAACTGAAAAGAAGCAACTGAGGGTTAGCTGAGAGACCAAAGGTCCACGTGGGAGAAGGAGAGGAGAGAGGTAAAGCAGGGAGGAGGAACTAACCCCCTTTTGTCCTCCAGGATGGACTTGGTAAGAATAGACAGAAGATTCAAGGAGAAAGATTTTCCAAGTACATAATCTCCCGTCCTCTGAACATTAAAGGCATAGTAATGGGTTCCATTATTATTAGTGAGTGGGAGTCAATTCTACGGTGTTCAGGTAGTCATGCCAGGAGGACCAGCCCAGGTGCCTCTTCCTTCGGTGCTTGCACTATTTCATAAGCATCAAGTTCCCAGTATTAATTCCTTTTGTGCTTAAAAACCTAGTCTGGTTCCTGTTTCTGTCACTTGTTGTACTTATTGTGTACCGTCGAGTCTATTTTGTCTCATACTGTGCCATAGGGTTTCCTATGGGAGCAGATTGCCAAGTCTTTTCTCCCAAGGAGTGGCTGGTGAGTTAGAACAACCAACCTTTCAGTTAGCTGCCTAGTGCTTAACCATTGTGCCAGGGCTCCCTGTTTCCTGCATGGAGGATATGCTATTGCTAAAATTGAAGCACATTAAACTGGAGAGTCAGGACAGGTGCACAGAAATATTTATGATACCAAAACCATACCATGAGCTAAAGGAGCAGTATGGACAGTGATGCTCCAAGGCTTTGGTTAGGATTTGGGGCAAGGTGGGATTTGAAGGAAATGTCTTGAGGGACAAATAATGTGCTTCCTGGCTGGCTTTCCCATTCCAACTGGCCTTGGCCTTCACCTTGCTCCCTTCTTCCTCATCTCCACTTCTATACATTCTGTTGTGTAGCTTCATTCACAGGGTGCTACCATCCCTTGTTAAGTGCACCGAGTACTGAGCCCCTTTCTCCTTTCATCTGTTATGAGCACTGAGTCTTCTTTCAAGGCATACATGTCTCCATGTTTCAAAGTAGGTTATAGTTTGCAGTAAGTAGGACCGTGTGAATGCTATTTATTTCAGAATGAGAGCGTTATCCCATGTGCATGAGGACTTGTAAGAGCTGCCATTTGTTATCTCTTAGGGGAGCTTCAGGAGTCCCTGAGTGGCACAAATGGTTCAGCACTCAACTACTAGCTGAAAGGTTAGCGGTTGGCACACACCTAGAAGCACTTTGGAAGACAGGCCTGGAGATCTGCTTCCAAAAAGGTCACAGCCTTAAAAACCCTATGGAGCAGATTTACTCTGCATACATGGGGAGTAAATCTGCTCCATAGGGTTTTTTTTCTTTTTTTAATTAATTTTTATTAAGCTTCAAGTGAACATTTACCATTCCAATCAGTCTGTCACATGTAGGTTTACATACATCTTACTCCCTTCTCCCACTTGCTCTCCCCCTATTGAGTCAGCCCTTTCAGTCTCTCGTTTCGTGCCAATTTTGCCATCTTCCCTCTCTATCTTCCCATCCCCCCTCCAGTCAAGAGTTGCCAACACTCTCTCCAGTGTCCACCTAATTTAATTGGCTCACTCTTCATCAGCATCTCTCTCCCCACTGCTGACCAGTCCTTTTCATGCCTGATGAGTTGTCTTCGGGGATGGTTCCTGTCCTGTGCCATCAGAAGTTCTGGGGAGCATTGTCTTGCTCCTTAGGGTTTTTAAGTAGGAAATGGCTTGAGGGCAACTAACAATGAAAACAGCAGAGGTTCAAGGGCCAGCTTCCTCCTCTGAAGGTGGCTATAGAAGCTGGATGTGGAGATACCTGGGGCTGCCACTGCCTACAAAAGTGTTTCATTAGGTTTGTCTACAAGGAGCAGAAATTTGAAATGACTTCTTCGGAGTGTGGAGAGCCATCCCCTGACTGACTGACTCTGTAAGAAGCACTTTCTACATCAAACCTCGGACTTGACAGGCAGGACATACTCTGGGATTTTTAGTGAGCCCACATTTCTCCAGGCTACACCAGCTGTGGGTGTAACTTACAATTGTGGGTCCTTCAGTGCCTGCCCTCTAGTTCAAGGCATTGTAGGTGTTTCTTATGTGACTCTGCCACTGGCTGTACTTACTTAGTTGCTGCACTGGGGCCTCAGCTCCTGCCCAGGAAGGTTCTGTCCATGGATTGCTGCCTTCTGCTCTTCTGATGGTGAGGTCAGAGCTGCACTTCCCTTCTGCTCCAACAGTCACCTCTGAAGAGGGAGAGATACCAGCCCTTTCTGTTAAGTGAAAGCCCAGGAGTACCTCATGGACTTGTGCTCTTGGCTTCAACCTGCCTTCGGTACAGCTGCTTCATTACGCCTCCCCCTGCCCACCCCCGACCAATTTAGGGACCTGGTATGGGTTCTCTATGACTTCACAGCAATGGATCGGGGTTTTAAATGGGCTCTCTTGGGGAGTAGGCCTGGGAGAGCGAGGGTGAAAGAAATATGCTGGGCTAGAAGTTAATTAGAGGAATGTTGTTGTTTGGTGCCATTGAGTTGATTCCTACTCATACCAACCCAATAGGGCAGAGTAGAACTGTCCCATAGAGTTTCCAAGGCTGTCGTCTTTATGGAAGTGGATTGCCACATCTTTCTCCTGCAAAGCAGGTTAGAACTGCCAATGTTTCTGTTAGCAGCTGACCTCTTAACCATTGTGCCACACACACACACAAAAAAACAACCATTGCCCTGGAGTCAATTCCAACTCATGGCAACCCTATAGGACAAAGTAGAACTGCCACATAGGGTTTCCAAGGAGAAGCTGGTGGATTCAAACTGCTGACCTCTTGGTTAGCAGCCATGGCTCTTAACCACTGTGCCAGCAGGGCTCCCTGATAAGAGGAATGCTGAGCTCAAAATTGGCTCTTCGCCTGAATTCCTAGTCTGTGCATCCAGGCTAAACCCAGGGAACTCTTTTCCCTCGAGGTTACTTTCGCAGCCATCAGGTGGGTCTGCAGCCTCCTCCCCCAGGTCAGAAGACATTATTCCAGCCTCTGTCAACAGCTGAGCCCTGGATCCCAAATTTAGACAACCACCCTCTGTCCAAGGAGCCCAATTCCCAGCTGGTCAGCCCCACTGGCCACCAGCACATGTCCAGAACTTCCTGAATCCACATGCCTGGCTGACTTGAGCCATGGTGACATTAGTTATGTTCATTGTTGACTGGAAACAAAGGTAAGCTATAACCAAGGCCTCACTGTGGTTTAGACTTAACCTCTGCTCATATAGCTTGTAACAAGTCTATAAAAAGGCCCCAAATAGAAACTGTATATAAGGAGGGTAGATAGGAGGCCAGACTTCTCCCTTAGTGATAGAGGGAGTTGGTCTCCTTCACTGGAATGAAGCCACATATACACCCTCCACAATGTCACTGGTATATTTCCTACCTTTTTTTTTTTTTATAACAGATTTATTGAGATAAAATTCACATATTATACAATTCACTCATTTAAAGTACAATTCAATGGTTTTTAGTATACTCATGGAGTTGAATCACCATAGCCACGAACAATTTTAGAACATTTTCATCACCCCAAAAAGAAATGACATAAAAGTTACTCCCCATTTCCTCTCATACTCCCAGCCCTAGGCAACCACGAATCTACTCTCTGTCCCCACAGCCTGGCCTATTCTGGGCATTTCATATAAATGAATCATACAATATGTGTTGCTGACAATTTTTTATAAAGGCAAAATAAATTTGGGTCTTGTCATGACAGCAAGGTAATCAGACCTAGCATGACCTGGTCTTGTTGCTCATCTTAATGGAACAGGCAAAAGGGCATCTTTTCAGTAAGCAGTTAGAAATTCTGGATTCTTTACAAATTTGACTTACAATCAAAAGAAGCCCCAAGAGGAGTTTATTAGCCCAGAAATTTGAAATCACATGGCAAGCATGTTGAATAGTCCAGTCGTGGCAAGTCCTGTGGCAAATTTCCTGGAGTCTACCTGCATCCTTTAAGAAGTGTTTCTTGGGAAATTAACTCCCATACCACTTGCAATTCTCTTCCCAAGGGGGATTCGGTAAGTATAAAATAAAACGGGCATTTTATTTTATTTCCATGTCTTGATCAAATAAGAAAAGAGCACAGGGGTTATAAAATAAAATTCATGCCCCTTTTGTGCCTACCAGGGGAATCAGAGCATCAGAGCCTGACCCCAATGCCCAGAATCCAGATCTTGCTATCCTATAATGTTGTGTATTTGGTAGGGAATGAGGAAAAAAAAATACTGAGAATTAAAGTGAGTGTTTTCAAATGGTGAGACAAGCTAACTATTTAAAATGAACAAAAAAATTAAGTAGCCAGCTTTCAAATTGCCTCTCTCTGGGCCCTGGGGTATGTTTTTGCTTTCTCAGGGTGTGAGTATTATAAAAATGTTACTAAGAAATTTAACATAAGACTTTCAGAATACCTTTGTGACAAAGCTTACTGTAGATTCTCTGGTGTAGGGGTCACAGGAGAGTGGCCCACTGGAAAAAGTACTGACCAGATAAACAAAAGGAAAGAGTGGAGAAGTTTCCTTAACAGCAATTGACTGAGAGAGAAAGGGCAGGTGGGTTGTTTCTGCTGTCCTAAAAAGAAGTGGAGAATGTCCCTGAGGATGGCTTGTTCTAAACACTACTTGGAAGCAAAATCCTCTTTCAACAAAGTATTCAAACAATGAAGTTTCAGTGATAGAAGACCATGGCTACTGCCTTCTTTTTCCTGGAAATGTATACAACGTTCAGGTTGCTTCATAGCCCCCAAGAAAATGCCAGATTGCCTTCTCCAATAATCCAATGCTTCGTAAAAGGAATGAAGACGACAATTCACTCAGTTTATCTACTCAGTTAAGCTAGTAGACGAATATTAAAAAACAAAAACCGTTCCCATTGAGTCAATTTCGACTCATAGAGACCCTATATGACTTAGTAGAACTGCTCCATAGGGTTTCCAAGGAGTGGCTGGTGGATTTGAACTGCTGACCTTTTGGTTAGCAGCCAAGCTCTTAATTACTGTAGACTAATATAGATGCTAATAAACGAAAAATTGGAATATGGTAATGACTGTATGTATTGTCTTATATCATTTTATAATCTCTCACATGAGATTGTCTTATTCACATAAATTTTAATCTCTTGAAGGTAGGGAATGTGTATTTTCCTTTTCTGCTGCCATTCGTTGCACCTGGCACACCTGGGACAGAGGAAACTCAGTTATTGCTGGCTGGTGGCTTGAAGCAGGAAAGCCACACACAGACAGGCAAAGGACAGACAAGGGGAAAGAGCCACATTTTCCAACACATTGAAAAATCAGCTTGCGACTGATGAGTAGTTCATTGTAGCACCTTAAAACTTGATTTAAGACCTGAAAGTGTTCGAGAAATTAATCCCATGAAATTTGTCTCACATCTTAGTGAGATAAAGCAAAGTCACTCTTTTATAAGGAATTTATATTCTAATACGATGTCTATAATTCCTTGAAACAGTCTAGAATTTTTTTCCCCCTTGGATGGGTACAAATGTGCTGAATGAGGTTAAATATACTGACCAGGAAAAAAAACACTGAAGTCCTATGTTGAAGAGTTTTCCCACACGGAGGAGAAAAAAGTCCCAAAACCTCATGCTGCTTTCTAAATAAAGTGCACCAGCCAAAGGTCATGATGCAGTTATCAAGTGGGATTAACTCAGACGACTAGAAAACAGTGCATATGTTCAGATGTGGGAGATTCTGATAACTGGAGGAATTAGTATCTGCCCAGAAGAGGAGGTTGGGTGCCAGGAACCAGACTGAGGAGGTTTGCTGGTAGTCAGACCTTAAACTACAAAAACAAAAGAAAGACAAGATACATCCAAAATTAAAAAAAAGTGAAAATTGGGAAAGGAAATATTGACCCTATGAAACTCTTCTGTATTTAATTTGCCACCTTAGGCATGCTATCCCTATGTACTGGCCACTTCTCACTCACTGGTTCTCACCTGGGAATGCCCAAAGGAATTACCAGGAAGCCATGGAAAAAAGTCAGATGCCAGAATCTAGCTCAGGACTACTGAATCTGGGGCAAGGTTTCTAGCATAAGTATTTTTCTTCTTTAATACATTTCATTATTATTTTTAGGGCAGCTTTAGGCTTACAGAAAAATTGCATAGAAAGCTCAGAGAGTTCTCATATATCCTTCTCTTCCCTGCACACACATGAGGAATTTTCAAAAGCTCAACAGGAGATTCTGATGCAGTTGGGTTGGTGGACTGTGAAGATACACTGAGTAGATTATAAAGTCATGCAGACCCCTCTTTTTAATATTGGGAAGGTTTCAGCCAACACAACGCAGAGTTTTTCAAAGTAGTCAGCGGTCATATTTTCTACACACATTCAAATCTACATCATGTTAGCCTCTGGGATGCTCGGATGTGGATTCTAAGTAAAGTTTCTAAGTTATTTTTGGGTGAGAATGGATTCTGGGAAGATAAACTCACACTGAAACTTTGTACTAGACAGCCTATTCCTTTTTGTAGCACTTAGCATTTTTTGATTTTTCTTATAATCCAGCTGCGTACATGCTTTCTTCACCACTAGACCATGAGCTTCAAGGAGGAAAGTACCATGACTGATTCACTTTTGTGGCCTTGGAGTTTACCTTAGTGTCTAGAAGATAATAAGTGCTCCGTAAGTGTTAAATGGAAATGCTAGTGGCATAGCGGTGAAGAGCTACAGCTGTTAACCAAAAGGCTGGCTGTTCGAAGCCACCAGGCGCTCCTTGGAAACCCCGTGGGGCAGTCCTACTCTGTCCTAGAGGGTCACTATGAGTCAGAATTGACTCAACGGCAATGGGTTTAAGTGTTGAATGAAATGCTTATTAATTATACTTCAAATCTATCTTGAAGTTTGCAGCTAAAAAAAATCCAAAGCACACCTGTATATGGATATTTTCAAACACAGAAAATTAGAGAGAATAGTAAAATAAATTCCCAAGTACCCTTCACCCTGCTTAAAAAATTATCAACATTGGCCAATCTAGTTTCACCTATATCCCTCCACTCCCGCCCTCCACAAACCCCTGTAACACACATGGATTAAAATTCAGGCGTCACATCATTCCATCCATATTCTTTAGCGTGTATATCTTTAAGGATTCTTTCTTTTTAACATGACCACAAGAACATTAGCAAACCTAAACAGATTAACCATAATTTTAATAACAAATGTCCAGTCATGCACAAATGTCTGTATGCAAATTTTCCCGATTGTATCATAATATTTTTATAGTTGGTTTGTTTGAATTAGGATCCAAACAAAACCCACATGTGCTTGCATTTGGTTGCTACCTCTCTCAAATCTCTTCTAATCCACAGGTTTCCATTTTTTTTTTTTTTTCCCCTGCAACCTTTTAGTTGAACAAACCAGATCATTTGTCCTGAAGAGATTTCCACATTCTGGACTTTTCTGATTGTATTCCTGTGGTGGCATATTTCCCAAACATGTTCCCCTAATCCTGCAAACTGGTAGTTAGAATATATTCACAGGCTTGATAAGATTCAGGTCCATTTTTTTGGGGGGGGGTGTTGGGGGGGGACAAAGACACTTCTGTTCTGGTTACTGTTGTTGCATAACAAATTATTCCCAAACTCAGCTGCTTAAAACAAGCTTTTTATTTTGTTCATGATTTTATGGGTCAGAAATTTGGAAAGGGAAAAGGAGGGATGTCTTATCTCTGCTTCATGATGTCTGAGGCCTCAGGGTAACTCAGATACACACACACACCCCCAATACCGATATCACTACCACAATATAAAATATAATTTTACATTTCTTCACAGTTCCTTTTTATCTTTAGAATCAATTTACCGTATTTTAAAGTTACTTGAACTAATTCTTCTCTGTAGTTACGTCACTAATTCAAGGCATAATTAGATTCGTTTTATTTCCTTCTAATTTACAGGAATTGATTTTGTTTACCCATTTTTATTTAATTTTGATTTATAGTTATGTAGAACATGTACCTGGTTCCAAAGCATTTGGAAGCAGTTGCTCTAATTCTGGTGGATAAGTAGCCAGCCTTTACTCTACATGCCTTTTCTAAATCAATCATGTCTTAATCTTCATTTTGTATTTAGTTTGCTGTGGATTCTAAATTTTCTTTTCTTTTTTTCTACATTTCTTTTAAAATAACAATAGTCACCACTCATTAAATATTCCTATGTTCTGGGCATAGCGCTTAAATCACGCAAAACCAAAAACCAAACCTGTTGCTGTTGAGTCGATTCTGGACTCTGACTCATAGTGACCCTACAGTCTTCCCAATTATAGGACATGTGTTATTATTATCCCCATTTTACAGATGAGGACGCTTGAGGCTTAGACAGATTAAGAACATGCTTGCAGCCTGACATGTAAATAAGGGCAAGCCCAATTAGAATAGCCACAGCGATGAAGGTGAATAGTCTCTGGTATGCTTAACAGGCTATAGCCAGAATAATGAGAGTAACAGCTAACACTGAGCACTTACTATCGTGCCCTGGGTTGTGCAAATGGTTTGCACTTGACTACTAACCTAAAGCCTGGCAATTAGAACCCACTCAGTGGTGCCACAGAAGAAAGGCCTGGTGATCTGCTTCCTAAAAAATTACCAAGAAAACCCTGTGGAGCAGTTCTACTCTGTAGGGCATAGGGTCACCCTGAGTAGGAATCGACTTGACAGAAACTTTTTTTTTTTTAATCTATTATGCTAAGTACTAAATACATGTATTTATTAGGGTGAGAAAAGATTCTTCCTTACTCCTGATGTCTCCTGTATAAAGTTTCTGATCTCTTCCCTACTCTTCCATCCATTTCCCTCCAGGAGGAGGAGGAGGGGCTTCTCAGTGGGGAGCACTGATGAGGAACTGGGAATGGAGAGCTCAGCCCCTCTGTGCTTCCCCTTGGCAGCCAACCTCTGTGGAGAACACATTCAGATTCTATTCCACTCCGTGTAGCCTGTAGGGACCATTCCCAATTGGGAGGCCTCCGCATGCCCGGGTGGGTATCCTGACTAATTTTGGGGTTCACTTACCCACAGATATAAACCACCGACTCCAATATCAAATTTATCAGTATGAAAGTTAATATTTTGATCTCATTTGTTTTATTTTTCCTTGTCCATCTCTTAATCAATCACTCAGCACTTGGGAAGGAAAAGCAGTGCCCTTCATTATATGTCCTCTTGAATCCCAAAAATATTAACTCATTTAATCCTAACAACCACTCATTTAAAATGCTTTCTTATCCTCTCATATGGGGAAGCTGAGCAGTCCTCAATTTGAAATTTACATGGAAGGAAGGATAAATATTTGCTCCTACTCCAGGGTCCCGTTATCATTGAGTAGGGCTCATGGTAACCCTATGAGACCGAGTAGAGCTGCCCCACAGAGCTTTCAAAGGGCCCCTAGTAGATTCAAACTGCTGACCTTCCTGTACAGCAACTGTAGCTCTGTAACCATTAGGCCACCAGGGTTTCCTCTTCCGGGGTCGGATGAATTAAAGTACAAGAGTGTTTGCAGACTGTTAACCCTGTACAAAGTAGGTCTGGCTTTGACGTGCCAGGCGGTAGGACCCTGACCAAGCAGTTTCCTGACTTCCACTTCCTTTGTCAGTAAACCGGAGGATTGGACTGGATGATCCTTGCAGATATTTCCTGCTAACGTCTGTTACTGCGAGTCAGTGATGACTAGCCATTGACTGCTTCCTCTGCGTCATTGAAGAGTTTTGGATGGTGATGTTCCCCCTGACTGAGCTAAGCCCAGTCCCTGGGGGACACAGGCCGCTTGGAAAGCCCTCTTGTTTAATCCGTTCTGCCTTCTGTGGTTTGCTCGCTCCTCTGCTGCCTTGGTTGCCACAGCAACATAACACACACCCACACTTCCGTCTCTGACAGTGTGATGAAGCTGACCTGCCTTCAGTCTGCTGTGGATGCAGAGGCTCTCCCAGGCCTACCAGCTCTGCAGCACGTCCTGGCTTCCTTGCAGCTGCTAGCCGCAGGAAAGGAAACCCACAGTGATTCTTAGGGAGTTTGGGGGCTAAAGTGCAAATCATGCAAATACTTACTAGAAAAAATGCAAATCTCCATCAGGTCAGCATCGGGGGACAGTATTTCAAGAGATTCAAGCTCAGTGTTAAGAGTCTGATTTAGAACAGTGAGCTCAGAGTCTTTGTGAGTAGGAATTTTTGCTTGTTAATGCCATTGAGAAAGCCTGTTGGCATCATGAAATCTAGTTTTCAGGATATGGGGTTGATGGAGACCTTGTGGCAGGCCTTTTATGGGCCTAACTGACTGTTATAAGCTTCATTCGATTCTGTAACTCGGTGGTTTGACACCGGAAGACGCCAAAATAGCAAAGAACAGGAAGTGGAAAAAACATTTTGTCCAGTGGAAACTACCTTTTGCTCACCTGCATTCCTTCAAAACAGCAGTCAAATTACTTACCCATCTAGGGGGTATCCCCCAGGTGGTGTATCTCCCAAAAGGACTTTGTCAATGAACTTGATACCCCAGTTACTCAGAAGTCTGAAGGCATTAGGGGAACTTGGGTTGTGTCTCCTCTGCCTCCATAACAAAATAGCTTGCTCCCTTTTGCATGCTTGAAAAAAAAGAAACTGCATTGGGGTCAAGAAATAGGGCAGAGCCAGGCCCAGGGCAAAGTTCTGAACCAGTGCGGGGGAAACCTTGAAGTGCAATTGCTAGGATGGCTCCACTGTAGGGAGGGACAGAGATCTGTTTGCTTTGGCCAAGGGGAACAAGAGGGATAAGACAATTGCAGGTTTGGACAATACCAAAGAGTGAGGTCCTCAGTGTGTACCAAAGGGAATGGGCAAGCAGCCAGAATAAGGACTCCTTTGTCCTGACCCTTGCCCCTGCAGGCCCTGTCCCCACCCCCAGCCAGCAGTCACTTCCTCACTTACATGGGGGGAGGGTAACTGTGGTTTTTGATGGCTTTGTTCCCAGAACGGAAAATGTAGGTGTTGGCAACCATATCAAAGGCTTCTGATTGTTCAGAAACCTTTACACCTCTGATCACCAGACCACGGAGCCCAAGAGCCTTTCAAGGCTGTGGAAACTGGAATAATAGACTTGGCCCCCTGCCTATCTGTTTGCATGGCTTTCAGAAAGAACGCTCTAGCAATGGCCCAAGACCAATTACCAACTTAACATGCTCCTTCAAGTTGATTCTCACAGGTAAATGTCATTGCTAAAGCCAGCACCAGTTAGATCCAGAGCTGAGATCCTTACACTGAATTCCTTGGAGACTGAGTCTAAAATGAGGTAAATGAAGGACTCGCCTCTGGTGCAAAATTTAAGGGGGCGCCAACAAACACAGTAATCAAGATAAAAAATGTTTTCATAAGTAATTTTACAAATCAAAATTAATGCAAAATAATCCATGATGAACAAAATATTCAAACATTTTTAAAGATTGTATTAAGATATTACTTATCTTGATAACGGAGTTTTGGGGTGCCCCCTTAAACTCTGCAAGTGCTTCACTCTCCTCACCCTAGTCCAGGCCCTCCCATGGGATGGTACTGTTCTCAGACACTCAGAAATATGAAACGGAAAAGGCCTGTGATGATGAATCAGGAAGTGAAGGTTCTCCAAAAGGTGTGGAAATTAGAGCCCAGATAAGTCAGGCCATGTTTCTTAAGGCCTAGCTGTTGAAGCTTGGGTGGAGATGTGAGAAAAGTCAGCCCTGTCACAGACTCCAGATAGCTAACAATTCTGCCAGCAGATACAACTGGAAAACCATCTCCAAGTACCTCAGTCCCAGAAATCTTTCACAGGGAGGCCGGGACAAGTGTTAGAAGTAGGTGGTTGCCTACTTGGCATTATCTTATAAGGACTGGAAGGGCTCCCTCCTTTTCCTTAAGGCTCATGGCCTTATACAACCAGTGGAGCATTAATCCTTTGGCTCCTGAAGTCTACTTGGTTTCAAGAACCTTTGATTAAAATACAGCCATGTCTGGGGTAAACCACTGTCAGCAGAAGTCTTAGTAAAAACCAAAACCAAACCCAGTGCCGTCGAGTCGATTCCGATTCACAGCAACCCTATAGGACAGAGTGGAACTGCCCCATAGAGTTTCCAAGGAGTGCCTGGCGGATTCGAACTGCCAACCCTTTGCTTAGAAGCCATAGCACTTAACCACTACACCACCAGGGTTTCCAAAGTCTTAGTAGAGATGTGTTTATTCATTCCTTTAACAAACATTTACTGAGCACTTCTTTGAACCAGGCTCTAAGAATACAGAGAAAGTAATATCTACCTGCCTAGTCTGATGGGAATGACAGAAATGTCAATTTACTATACTAAGGTCAAGATAGAGGCCAGGGCAGATTCCCCTTGCAAATTGGACTGGAAGTGAGGGAAGAAAGGATTCAGATTTGCCTGGGGCTAGGGCTGTGAGTCAGCATCCACTCAACAGCAAAGGGTTTGGTTTTTGATTTCAGGGCTAGAGGAAGGAGCCCCAGGGGGGCAGTGGTTAAGCACTCAGCTGTTAACTGAAAGGTCAGTGGTTCAAATTCACCAGTTTCTTTGTGGTAGAAAGATGTGATAGTAGAAGATTATAGCCTTGGAAACCCTATGGGACAGTTCTACCCTATCCTATAGGGTTGCTGTGAGTTGGAATTGACTTGACAGCAACAGTTTGGCTTAGGGCTAGAGATCGCTATGAACTGACTCCACGACAACCAACAACAGCAACAGGGCAAAAGGGAAGTTTCTGTGTGGTACAAACTGCTAACCAGCTTGGCTGCTAACCAAAAGGTTGGATGTTTGGGTCCACCTAAAGGCACCTCAGAAGAAAGGCCTGGCAATCTACCTCTGAAAAATTAGCTACTGAAAACCCTAAGGAGCACAGTTTTATTTTGACACACATGGGGTGGCCAGGAGTTGACTTGACGGCAACTAGTTAACTGGTTATACTAGTAAAGCAACTGTAGGAATAGAGGAGGCAGCTAGCAATTGGCTTTGATTCAGGGAGGCCTTGTTGCACACCTCCACGGGCACTGTTCTCATAGAATACAATGTGCAGCTCAGCACATTTGACAGGACTGGGTGGGTTCTGTCCTGGCACAGTGAAGACAGTCTCTGAGAGGGTAGAAGGTAAGTCAGCCTCTGAGGGCATGCAGTTCTGCATGTGCAGCCCTGTAGCCGGGGTCCTAACCACCTGTTGGATCTCTGTCCAGGACAGAATTGACATTATGGGAGTTTGTTCCGCTTTGTGGCCCTAACCTAGCTCCACACTTTCCAGTGAGAAAGGGGCTGTGAACCTAGTCAGGCAGCCTCCCTGGGAGAGAGAAGCCATTCCACTCCTCTCTTTGATGTGCTTCCCAGGGCCGGGGGCCTGAGAGCTAATCATTGATTTATAAGCCTGGGAACTAATGAGAGAGGGGAGGACAGGAATCTTTCTTGATCCTGAAATCTCTTTCTCCTTTTAAACAGTTAACAAGCAAACAAACATTTGTCACATTTTTATGTATTAAACACAGAACAAAACAATTGCCGTCCAGTCAATTCTGACTCATGGCAACCCCTGTGTGTCAGAGTAGAACTGTGCTCCATAGGGTTTTCAATGGTTGATTTTTTGGAAGTATGTCACGAGGCCTTTCTTCTGAGGCACCGCTTGGTGGACTAGACCCTCCAACGTTTCCGTTAGCAGCTGACTACATTAACCATTTGTACCACCCAGGGACTCCCTTTTATATATACATTTTCCTTATTTCTTTTTCACTACAAGGGAGATTCTATTACTCCCATTTTCTAGATGAGGAAATTCCGTCCAGAGAGGTGGCATGACTTCCTGGATAAGACAGGCAGTAAACGGGAAAAGTTAGCATTTGAATATTACATCTTTGCCTTTTCCCCTGTGCTGTTCAGGTCCTGTGACCCCAAATCCTTCTGTGCCTCAAGCCAGGTGCCTGGAGTCATCTTTTCTTCCTCCTTCTCACTCCTCCTCACATACAACCTACTAGCTGGTACTCCTACCTACAAAATGTATCTCGAATCTGCTCATTTGCCCCTATCCCACTGCCACCATCCAAGTCCAAACCATCCTCATTGCTCACCTCCTTATGATCTCTCCACTGCCACTTTTGCATCCCCCTTTGGTCTTTCTCTTTTTTACCAGCTGTGTGACTTGGGGAAGTTTCTTAACCTCTCAGAACCTGAATGATAGCTCTGTAAGAAGGAAATGAGACTAGTGCCACCCCACTGAGGATCAGGCATGATGGTGTGTTTAGAGCAGTGCCGTCCATTAAAGGTATTATGAGAGACACTTGCATAATGTTTAATTTCCTAGTGGCCACATTAAAAAGGGTTTGAGAGAAATAGGTGAAATTAACTTTAATGATACAGTATATTTAATCCAATATGTAAAAAACTAGTCATTTCTATTTAACATGAAATCAATATTTTAAAAATACTGAGATAGTCAACTTTTTTCCTGTACTAAGTCTTTGATGCCTGGTGTGTATTTTACTACACATCTCAGTTTGAACTAGCCACATCCCAAGTGTCTAATAGGCACATGTGGCCAGTGGCTACCTATTGGACAGCACAGCTTTAGAGCACCGGTAGCAAGGGCCAGGTTCCTAAGTGTTAGTGATTACAGCTGTGGTGGTGGTTGTCACACAAACTCTCTGCCCCAGGCAGGTGGTTCCTCTGGAGCCCATTTCTAATTCACAACCCCCATGCTTTTTTCTCTTGCTTTTCCTCTGCCTACTGCCTTCATCACAGGAGGTCATGGGACTGACATAACCTCTGCCTTTTGTTTCCTGCTAGCAGCCTGTCTTAACGGGGAACCCTGTCTCCTAATGGGGAACTCTTACACTTAGCTAACCTAATTATATTAAATCAGCCTCAATATAATTAACATGTCTGTTGGGGCTCCCCACTGGTAGGAGGATATATTTTGGCTAAGGAGGGCTTAGAAAATGCCCCTTTGAAGCAGGAGGAGAAGCATTTTCCACATCACTGGGTTCCCTGCTGAGGAGGTGGGAGGCACCAGAAGTAGCAGTGGAGGGTGGTAATTAGGGGCTTCCACAGCGTTTTTTTTTTTTTTTTTAGGGCGGTGTGTTCCAGGGTTCTGCAAGTGGTTAATACACTAGGCTGCTAGCTGAAAGGTTGGAAGTTTAAGTCCACTCAAAGGCATCTTGGCCATCTATTTCTGAAAAATCAGCCATTGAATACCCTATGGAAGGTGCATTAAGGTAATGTTAATGATGATGGAATGATCTGGAGAAGGATAGCGAGAATGGTTGCACAACTTGAAGAATGTAATCAATGTCACTGAAATGTACATGTAGAACTTGCTGAGATGGTGTATATTTTGTTATATGTATGTTCATAACCACAATAAAATAAAAAGAAAGAAATCCCTGTGGAGCACTGTTGTATTCTGACACATGGGGTCATCATGAGTTGCCATGAATTGCAGTGGACTTGACAGTAATTGGGCAGAGCCTGGAGTCTCTGCAGAGCCTGATGACCTGTCCTTCCATTTCTTTCATTTTAAGATTATGACTGAAAGCACCTAGGCCCTGGAAGGAGGGTCTGTCCTTCAGTGGAGTTTCCTACCCTGGCTCCACTGCCACCCTCCCCTGCCCAAATGCAGAAAATTCTTCAGGCAGCTGTGTCACACCAGCCAACTGTTGGGCCCACTCCCTTGGAGGCCAACCAGCCAATTCCGCCCAGCTGCTGTCAAGGGCTATTTGGGGCCTGGGGTACGGCTGCTCTCCTCCTGCCCAGGGGTCTCAGAGCCTTTGCCCTTGCCCTGAGACAGGCCCCACTTTGTAAACCTTCGTGTTTCTCGGGACTCATCCAGACTCAGCTGTTTCAGCAAATGTAGGACTGAGAACCCAGGAAGTGGGCAAGCCGCTGAGCCTTCCAGGGCCACTGACCACCTCTTCAGTGTGTATCAGATAGAGCTGCTTGGGTAATTACCGGGTAATTACCGAGCCAGTTCACAAGCATAAACTCAGAAGTTCCTGAAGCTGTGGGCAGTACTGTGACCAAAAAAGCCAGCCTCTGCCCTTGAGGAACTATAATCCAATAGGAGAAATAAAACATGAACCAGGTAATAAAATACAGGGCAGTGAAAGGTACAAGTAATAAAGCCATAGAAGAGGGAGATAAGAATCATGGAGATTTGCTTTGAACAATCATTTTGATTTTCAAAGGTAAAATGACATAAAGGCTGGGCGCCCCGGGGGGCAAAGACTGCATTGTGTGGCATGCTTGGAAGATGAATGGAAGCAGCTAGGGTGAGAAAAGGGAGGTAGAATAGGCTAAAGCTTAGTTGTGATGGGCTTTTCCTTTCAGGGCAAAAAATTTGGACTTTATTCTCTTGGCAGTGGGGCTCCATTGAGAGTTTTCTAGCAGGAAAGCAACAGAATGCCAATCATCCATTAGGGACATTAATCTGATAGTTGGAAGGGGCTTGGTGAAATAAAGGAGGAGGTAGGGGCAGGGAAAGCGAGGCCAAATAGGAGGCTGGCGCAATGGTCTAAAAATGAGGAGGAAAGGCCCAAATTAGGGTAGTTGCTATGGAAATGAAAAGGAAGGGATAGGAGTGGAAAAGAGTTTAGGGAAGAAAGAGGCTACAGAACAACTGTGGTGACCCTATGGATAAGGTGATCTGACCACTGTGATTTTCATGGCTGATTTTCAGAAGTAGATTGTCAGGCCTTCCTTCCTAGTCTGTCTTAGTCTGGAAGCTCCACTGATACCTGTTTAGCATCATAGCGACGCGAAAGCCTCCCCTGACAGACAGGTGTTGCCTGCACATGAGGTGCACTGGCTGGGAATCGAACCTGGTTTTCCACATGGAAGACAAGGATTCCATCACTGAACCACCACTGCCCTCAGTGGATGGTTAGGAGTGAAAACAAAAGGAGAAAAGGAAGTCAAAGATGACTTCAGGTTTTCAAGTGTGGGCGATTTGGAAGGGAAAAAAAAAAAAAATTTTTTTTTTTTTTGAAGGGAGGTACCCTTAAAAGACTGAAACAGGGAAGTCAGAGGTGTGGCTGTTTGGGGTACTCCCTGCTGGATCCTTCCCTTCCTGCTGCCTTCCTTTAAGTGCTAAAATCAGGCTGGCCTTCCCCACTCCCTACCTCATTTCCTTTTTTTGCTCAGAAGTTGTATCTTAATCATTTGATTAGAGGCATACTGTCTCAAGGGGGTTCTTGAAGTTCTGGTGAGGAAATGAGAAAAGGGGAGGACTCTAAAGCAGTATCACTGAGACTAGGAAAACAAGGAGAGCGGAAAGGTGCAAAAATATGTATCAGACATCTTAATTTTTTCAGCTGAAAGCTGGCTGAACACCCACAGGATGCCTCTGACGCTGGCATCATTCCATGGGGCAAAACAGATCATTGTACTTGTCCTTAACCAACTTGTTGCCATGGAGTCATTCCAAATCATGGCAGCTCCATGGGTACCAGAGTAGAACTGTGCTCCACAGGGGTTTCTTTTTTTCCCTATAACACTTTAAAAATCTTTTTATTTATTTTGTTGTTGTTTTTGAGAATATACACAGCAAAAACATATGCCAATTCAACAGTTTCTACAGGTACAATTCGTTTACATTGATTACATTTTTCGAGTTGTGTAATTTGAGTTCTGTATATTTTTGGTGAAAGTATGCACAACAAAACAGGTTCCCGTTCAGCAATTTCTATACATATTGTTCAGCGATGTTGGTTACGTTTTTTTTTTCTTCTTCTATTATTGCACAGGGTTGATTTGTTTGTTTTTGCAAAAATAGAATAACTATAACAACAGAACACTAATCTACCGTGGCTGATATCCTGATGTCGTCAGTGTCCTATCGTATTTCCTAGGATCTCGTTATCACTTTTTAAAAAAATTTTATTTTGTTTTCAAGTTATTGAGAATATATACAGCAAAACATACACCAATCAACTGTTTCTACATGTACAATTCAGTGACGTTAATTACATTCTTCAAGTCCTGTAACCATTCTCACCCTCCTTTTCTGAGTTGTTTCACCACTAAGGTTCCTATCTAATCTTTCGAGTTGCTGTTGTCACTTTGATCCTATAAAGCTCAAGGCAAACATTTTTTTACTATCTAAGCTAAACTACTGTTTGGTTGGAAGAAGACTTCAGGGAATATTTTTGGTTTAAGATTCAAAGATAGTTTCAGGGTTCATCCAAACTTATGGCTCCGGGAAGTCTAGAGTCCACGAGAATTTGAAATTCTGTTCTGCATTTTCCCCCTGTTTCCAGAATTCTTCTATAGAAACTTTGGTCAAAATGTTCAGTAATGGTAGCCAGGCTCCATCCTGTTCTTGTGGACTTACAGCAAAGGAGACAGTTGTTTATGGAGGTGATTAGCCACGCATTTCATCCTAACTCTTCTTTTTCCTCTGTTGGTCCAGGTGAGTAGAGATCAATTGTTATGCCTCGAATGGCTGCTTGCAAGTTTTTAAGACCCCAGGCACTATATAAAAAACTAGGAGGTAGAACAAAAGCATTAACATGTTTTAGGCCAATTAACTGGGACAGCCCATGAAACCATGACCCTAAACTTCCAAATCAAGGAATTAAATCCTGTGAGGTTTTTTGTTGTACATAAGCAGCAATTTTTTTTTTTTTGGTAAATATGTCTATCACACAACTCTTGCCAATTCAACTTTTTACAGTTATACAACTTCTTGATAGCAATTACAACAATCAGCTGTGCAACCCTACCCTTAATCAATGAGATATGATATTTCCATCACCATTAAATCCCCCTTTCCTCTCCCTCCCACCTCCGGTGACCACTAATAAACTTTGTCCTCTATACATGTGTCTTTTCTTGTTTTTTTAATATAAGTGACACCATACAATATTTGACTTTTTGGGATTGACTTACTTCACTCAGCATAAAGTCTTCCAACTCCATCTGTATTGTAGCATGTATCAAGACTTCACTCCTCCTACTGGCTGAGTAGTATTCTATTGTATGTATGTACCACGTTTTGTTTATCCATTCATAGGATTTTCAGTGGCTGATTTTTCAGAAGCAGATTGCCAAGCCTTTCTTCTGTGGTGCCTCTGAGTGGACTCCAACCTTTCCAAATGCACAATAGTAGGAGACTGGCTCTTCTCCGTATGGTGAAATACACTGCAACCATTAAAAAGGCTGTGGTAGAAGTGGATTTATTGACATGGGAAGATGTCCATGAGAATATGTACCGTATCATCTTTTTTTGTGTGTACGTGAAAAGCATGTTTACTAAATGTTGGATGTGGTTATGTCTTAGTTGTATTATGAATGACAGTTCTATTTTTCTTTTGTTCCTTTCTTCAATGAAAATATATTACTTGTGAAATTTAAAAATAAATAAAATTATTTTATAATAACAGATGCTCTCAGAAATATTTTGTTGGTGTCTGATTGGAGAGCGGAGTTACAGGAAGAACTTCTCTTGACTGCCTGTGGGCCTTGGCCCTCCCTACCCCCTCTCCTTCCTGCTTTCCATCTCAAAGCTCCTGTCAGCGGGATTGCTCTTCTGAGCCCTGCTGGGAAGGATGTGGGCATATGATAAGCATGGCTGCCTTCATTAGGAGAGGGGCAGAGGGGTCTTAGGCATGTTGAGTGACTCGCTCTGAAATCCCCAGCTAATCGGGCCCTTTAGGAGGTAGAGATTGGCCTTCCTTTCTCACTCCTTCTGTTTTCCAGCTGCCACCTGCTCCTCTCATGAATAGGTTTTCTTCTGGTTTCTGTCCCATGACTTTGCTTCCTATGTGCTATTGTACCCAGGCCAGCTGGTTAGCAGGACTGATTTTTAGGGTTATAGAATCTTCAGGTCACGAAGGGCCTAAGTGCCATGGGAAAGGCAAAAGCAAAGTTAGAAGGTGACCAGAAAATCAGGGGGAAGGGCAAGGGTGAAAGGGTCTGAAGGAGGGGCCAGGAAGCCTCAGGGGATTCTTAGAGACCTGCGTTTCAGGTTCCTGCAGCCAAACTCTCAGAGCCTGGGTAGTAGACAGGGAAGTGTCCAGTTACTCAAAGAGCTCTGCCAAATTTTTCTTCTGCTTTGAAAGGTTAAAGAGGATCATACCCACCTGCTCAGCCCTGCTGTGCCCTCCACAGGTAGTGCAGGTAGTGCAAGTACAGCAGATAGTGCAGGTACTGCAGGTGAACCGTTCCCTTGAGCAGGGGCAGTTTAACCAGTAAGCAAGGTGCACACAGGCTTAGTTGCGCTTACTTACTAATCTGTAGTGCACAATGTGAAATTTCACTACAGATTAGTAAGTAAACACAAGTATGCCCGTGCATGCCTTGCTTATTGGGTGATCTGTCTCTGCTCTTGAGTTTCCATAGTGAGAGCCCAGAGCCATTGAGGAGCTTTAGAACGCTCTTTGGTGGAGAGGCTGCTTGTTCCTTGTGGGTTTTTACTATGATCTGACCTTCATCCATATCTATATGAGGAGATGGAACCTGGAGAAAGAGGAGCCCGGAGAAACTCCCCTGAACCCTAGAGTTGCAACCTCTGAACTTTTGTTGGCTGTTTCTTTTCCCTCTTTTTAAGATAAAGGAATTCTGACAGATCAATTCCAGGCATAAATGTAGAAAATAGAGAGCAGTGATTTGGAGCTCTGCCCTTTCTAGCTATGTGGCTTTGGACTAATTACTAAATTTCTCTGAGTCTCAGTTTCTTCAGACATAAAAGGAAACACTAATAGAATATGCTTTGGGGTTGTTGTGAGATAATGTATCCCAAAGAATTTACAGTGCAGTACTGGGCGCATACTAAGCAAGGATGAACTGGAAAAACATGTAAGGACTAGTAAGGGCAGAAACAGTGTCCCTCCTATCAGAGCAGAGGTCAAAATTGTGCTGGAGCAGCAGTTATATACTCCTAGGAATATATCCTAGAGAAACAAGAGCTGTCACACCAATAGACATATGCACATCCATGTTCATTGCAGCATTATTGACAATAGCAAAAAGATGGAAACAACCCAAGGGCTCATCAACAATGAATGGGTAAACAAACTATGATACATACTAACAATGGAGTACTATGCAACTATAAACAATGATGATGACTCTGTGAAACATCACACAACATGGATGAATCTGGAGAGCATTATGCAGAGTGAAATAAGTCAATCACAAAAGGACAAATACTGTATGAGACGATTATTATAAAAACTCATGAAAAGGTTTACTGGGGGGAGGTGTGGGATGGGAAAAACACTAACTAGACAATAGATAAGTGGTAACTTTGGTGACGGATAAGACAGTACACAATACTGGGGAATTCAGCACAACTTGACCAAGGCAAGATCATGGAAGCTTCATAGACAAATCCAAACTCCCTGAGGGACTGGATTACTGGGCTGAAGCCTGGGTACCATGGTCCCGGGGGACTTCTAGCTCAATTGGCATAACATATTTTCTAAAGAAAATATTCTAATCCTGCTTTGGTGAGTAGTGTCTGGAGTATTAAAAGTTTGTGAGTGACCATCTATTTCACTGGTCTCATCCCATCTGGAGCAAGGGAGAATGAAGAACACTAAAGACACGAGGGAAAGATTAGTCCAAGGGACTAATGGACCACAACTACCACAGCCGCCACCAGACTGAGTCCAGCACAACTAGGGGGTGCCCAGCTATCACCACTTACTGCTCTGACAGGGATCAGAGTAGAGGGTCCCAGACAGAGCTGGAAAAAAATATAGAACAAAATTCTAACTCACACAAAAAAGACCAGACCTACTGGTCTGACAGAGGCTGGAGAAACCCCGAGAGTATGGCTCCCGGACACCCTTTTAACTCAGTGTTGAAGTCACTCCTGAGGTTCACCTTTCAGCCAAAGATTAGACAGCCCCATTAGGAAAAAAAAAAAAAAAAAAACAAGGCTAAATGAGCACACCAGCCCAGGAGCAAGGACTAGAAGGCAGGAGGGAACTGAAGAGCTGGTAATGGGGAACCCAAGGTCGAGAAGGGGAGAGTGTTGATATGTTATGGGGTTGGCAACCAATATCACAAAACAATATGTGTATTAATTGTTTAATAAGAAGCTAATTTGCTCTGTAAACCTTCATCTGAAGTACAATTAAAAAAAAAAAAGATTGTGCTGGAGGAACCTTTAGAGCTAGGCACTCACCCTTTAGATGCTGGATTTTGGGAAAGTTCCAGGGAGGAGCTGCAATGATGATGAGAGGGAATGCTATTTATCAACAAGTATTTAAATATGTAAACAATTGGGTATAGTTGATTATCAATAATAATTCTAAGTATTACCAAAAAACCAAACCTGTTACTGTTGAGTTGATCCCAACTCATAGCGACCCTATAGGACAGAGTAGAACTGCCCTATAGGGTTTCCAAGGAGTGGCTGGTGGATTCGAACTGCCAACCTTTGGTTAGCAGCTGAGTTCTTAACTACTGCACCACCAGGACTTCATTCTGAATATTAATAAATATTATCCTTGAAATAGTATTAATAAATACTAGGGCCCTGGGTAGTGCAAATGGTTAACATGCTTGATTGCTAACCTAAAGGTTGGAGGTTTGAGTCCACCCAGAGGCACCTCAGAAGAAAGGTCTGTGACCTTCCAAAAAACCAGCCACTGAAAACCCTGTGGAGATCAGTTCTACTCTGGCACACGCGGGATCACCATGAGTCAGAGATGACTTGATGGCAACTGTTTTTTTAAAATAAATATCAGTTACATGGGTTTTATAGCCAGATTCCCTCCTCTTCTATCACACATACACAAGTGTACACACACACACTTCTTAACTTTTAAGACTAAAAAAACCAGAAACCACATAGGAGAGGAAAAGGACCAGCATGTGTCAGACTTGGTTTCCAGCAGTTCCAGTGTGCAGAGCTGTAGAACTGAGGGGCATCTGTGTACCACCAGCCGGCTCAGGACAACTGCTTTCTAATGAGCCAAACCTCTGTTTTCCTTGTGCTGAGTGGGCCTAGCTGTCCTGCTCTGCACAGTGTGGGTTCTGCCGTTAACAGACTGCAGTTTCAGGGGGGAGGTGGTAGGGATAGAGGACAGGAAAGGGCACCTGGGCTTTGGTGGCAAATCAAAAACCTCCTTCCCCCCGACCTGGTGTGGCTAGGGCAGCTTCCAGGTGTTCTTTTCTCTCTGGCAAATTCATGTTCCTCTGTGTTTTTTCCCAGTGTTCTCTTTTTCTAATTTCTTGTTGTGAAAACATATACTGGAATATATATCCACCCACATGCCCCTCACCTAAAGTTGATACTGATAAACAGTTTGTCAAATATTATTATATGTGTATGTATTTTTGGAAACATTTCAAAGTTTCATCTAAATAGTTAAGGGCGCATCTCCAAAAATAAATAAGGAAATAAAAGGACATTCTTTCATGCAGCCACAATATCATTATCACACCTAACAATAACTTCCTAAACTGTCTAATAAGTATTCAGTCCACATTCAGATTTTTTAGATTATCATCAAAATATCTTGTAAAGGAAAATCAAACAAATGTCTTATAATGTTTTTTTTCATACCAGGAGCCAATCAACAGTATGCATTGCAGTCCATCTAGGATACTCCATTGGTCTCACTCCTTCGGGAGCAAGGGAGAATGAAGAAAACTAAATATACAAGAGAAAGATTAGTCCAAAGAACTAACGGACCACATCTACCACGGCCTCCACCAGACTGAGTTCAGTACTACTAGATGATGCCCGGCTACCAGCACCGACTGCTCTGACAGGGATCTCAATAGAGGGTCCCAACAGAGCTAGAGAAAAATGTGGAACAAAATTCTAACTCAAAAAGAAAGACCAGACTTGCTGGCCTGACAGAGACTGGAGAAACCCTCAGAGTATGGCCCCAGGGTACCCTTTCAGCTCAGTACTGAAGTCATTCTTGATGTTCACCCTTCAGCCAAAGATTGGACAGGCCCATAAAACAAAGCAAGACTAGAGGGGAACACCAGTCCAGGGGCAAGGACTAGAAGGCAGGAGGGAATAGGAAAGCTGGTAATAGGGGACCCAAGTTTGAGAAGGGAGAGTGTTGACATGTTGTGGGGGTGGTTAACCAATGTTATAAAACAATATGTGTACTAACTGTTTAATGAGAAACTAATTTGTTCAGTAAACCTTCATCTAAAGTACAATTCAAAAAAAAAAAAAAGTATGCCTTGCAAATGGTTATGCTCCTTCAGTATCTTAATATCTTTTTGGTGATGCAGACACTGTGCTCAGATAAAGTTTGGCAATTCAAACCCACCCAGCAGTGCTGCAGAAGAAAGACCTGGCAATCTGCTTCTGTAAAGATTATACCCAAGAAAACCCTATGAAGCAGTTCTACTCTGTAACACATGGGGTCACCGTGAGTCAGAATTGATTCCATGGCAACTCACAACAACAATCTCGGATACTTTCCCCCCACCTTTTATTTTCATAATATTGACTTTTGGAAGACACAAGCCACATTAGCATGTCCTACAGTTCGGTGTTGTCTGATTGTTTCCCTTGGTGTTTTACTTCATGTCATTATAACAAATAACCACATGAAAACAATTTATTTGCTATAATGAATTCGTTAAGGACAGTACCCGGCCTGACTCCAGTTCTTTACATACATTCCATGTGAGAAATTTTCACCAGAATTTAATGCCAAGAAAGAATTTTCTTCCCTTACAAATTGGTATTTTTTTTTTTTTTCTGATGAAAGTATGAAACGTATTGTACAGCCAAGAAGCACAGAACAAAATTTATATACAACTGTGGTACACTTTAGGGTTATCATATCTGCTTCTCTATTTTTTTCAATCCTGAGTTCTATTTTGTTAAATCTATTGTACGTCTTTTATTGAAAGCCTCTTCAAATCCTTTTTGTTTATTTTAAAGGTACAGAGTATAAATAAATCCAGGTGAATTCCTCAAGGTTTTCCTTACCTCCAAGCTAAGAGATGAAGAGCCTTCCCAAAGTGCTTTAGAGACAACTCCTTTCAGGGAACCAATGTATTGCAGAAAACTTTGAAGACCAAGCCTCTTACCCTACCGAGTATCCCTCAAGATAGTCATGATTTAACACCAACTCTGTGCTTTGGCAGTGAACAGGAATCGTGCTCCACTTGTTCATTTCTTAAGGCAATTCTTACTCTCCCAGAGTCCTTTGGGTTTTTAAAAAATTTTTATTTTAAATAATTTTGTTGTTGAGAATAAACACAGCAAAACAAACGCCAATTCAACAGCTTCTACATGTACAATTCAGTGACATTGATTACATTCTTTGAGTTGTGCAACCATTCTTACCCTCCTTTTCTGAGTTGTTCCTCCCGTATTAACATAAACTCACTGCCCCCAAGGTTCCTGTCTAATCTGTCCAGTTGCTGTTGTCGCTTTGTTTGATCTTATATAGATAGTTCTTTAAGGAGCATAATGCTCAAGGCATTTTTTTACTAGTTAAGCTAAACTATTGTTTGGGTTTAAGAAGATGTCAGTGGATATTTTTGGCTTAAGGTTTGAAGACAGTAGTTTCAACCTTTGGGTTTTTGACTATCTGCCAACATTCACCAATCATTCACCAATGAAGCAGTTATGGCTTCTAACCCATAGGGTTTAGGATTTATGGATTTCTGGTGGCATAATGATTAAGAGCTTGGCTGCCATCCAAATGGCCAGCAGTTCAATCTACCAGCCACTCCTCAGAAACTGTATATAGCAATTCTACCCTGTCCTATAGGGTCACTATGAGTCAGAAGCCTTGAAGGCAATGGGTTTGGTTTGGTTTCTGAAGTCTCAATAGCTCTTGATATTCAAGGACTTAAACACATCCCTCTAAATGAGTTATTAATCTCAGTAGAAATTTGATAGTGAGCCAGAGACACTATGAGGTATGGTTTTAGCAATTGTTTATTGAGTACTTATTATGGTCCAGGAACATACATGTATTATCTTAGTTAATCCTCATAACAATTCTGCAATAGAAGCATTTGAGTCCAAATTTTCTAGAATAGCAAACAAAGGTTCAGTGATGTTAAGTAACTTGCCCAAGTGGTAGAGCTAGGATTTGAACGGACGTCTATCTGTCCCCTCAGTTGGAATCTAATTGACAGCAGTGAGTTTGGTTTTTTTGGTTTGTCTCCTAAACTCATTCCTTCCCTATTATGCCACACTGTCTGTGTGTTTTGAGCCTTTCATAGAAGAAAATTAGAGAGGAGAGAACACTGACATTAAACTCAGGATGGGGGGATGTGGGTAACCATTAATTATGTTTTTGACTTCCTCCAGTACATATGGTGCAGGACTGTTCCGGGATGGGACCTGGGCTGGGTTAATTGTGGTTTCTTGGCCTCTAGGCTGGAAGCAGCTTCTCATTGCCCACAGCCGGTGAAACCAGGCAGTATGTGGCGCAGCAGCAACACCATCTGGTCAAAGGGGCTTCCTCTAGAAGGCTCCCCGCTCAGACCTGTTCCTACTCCATGCTGGCAGAATGGACACTTCAGCATTTCCAGACCCCGGAGCTCACCAAGAACTCAATTGCTTCTTCAACAAATGTACTCTGTTGACTAGAAAGTTTGTGATCTGAATATGCATGTAGGCAGAGCAGCTTCCTGCCCAAGCATTGGTGATTATCTGTGCTCTTGGGAGGACATTGAGACCCAGCAGTGATCCCCAGACCATTTGTACTTGGAGGGGATTTATCTGGTTCTGAAAGTTGTAGGGTGGGAGGGTGATAACTTACAGTTTCCTCCCTGACTTTCAGGGGATCCCTGAAATTCTGTGCACACTCTTACGTTTATATGTATATGTATGAAGCTGACAGCCTCCGGGCACCACTACTAACCCTGGACTTCCTTGTAAGTAGAGTAGCATGGACTTCCTTTTAAGTAGAGTAGCATGAGCCACCTCCCCTTTAGCTGGTTTTTAGGCAATCAGCCAACTTCCTGCACAAGATAAGAAAAACAAGAGGCTGGGGTCGCTGACCACAGAACAATTTAAGACCAAATTTGGCCCACTTGACATGCACAGAACCACCAACCCACTGTCCTCTGGGTGACCCTGAACTGTTGTCCAGCTGGACAGAACCGAAGTTTAGTGGCCCAAGATTGGGGAAGACTAAGAAGTGAAGGGTCAGAGCCTAAGATCCTGTTCGAGCCCCCCACCCCCTCTTTGGATTGAGCAAGCACAAACAATGCAATCACCCTGAGAACACCTTTTTGGGCCAGACCAATCAACAGCCTTGCTCCTTTCTGCCAAGACCTTTCCTCAGTTTTTGACCCTAATAAAAGCTGTTTCAGCTATTGTTCATGGAGCCATCTTGGTGACACAAGTCCCTGTGTGCTCCTTTGCTTGGTCAACCAAATAAGTCTTCTTTTGCTTTCATCCGTTTCATGTCTCAATAGTAGTGAGACCTGAGACCCCTGGTAACATGTACATCTTTCTGGGGAAAAAAAAAAAAAAAGAAGTCTTAATTGTTGTCGGATTTTCAGAGGAGACTCTAAAGCCCTAAAAATTAAGAATCACTGCTTTGGGGGCTAATTCAGATAATGTTCGGTAGATTTAGTATTAACTTCAGCTAATATTAAAATTAGTTTACCTTTCCTAAGAGATTCTTAGTCAGCTTGGGATTTGGCTAGGTGGAGGAAAAAATCTTAAACAGAGTGAAAAACATGTCAATGATTAACCAATGAGGGTTTAATACAGCAGTTAAGAGCCCAGCCAGATTGCTAGGGTTCAAGGTCCAGCTTTAGTCTTCACTAACTGCATGATTTTGGGTTAGGTATTTAAGTTCTCCGAGCTTCAGTTTCCTCCTTTGTAGAATGGGAATGATAACTATAGTACTACCTCATATGGTTGTTGAGAGGATTCAACGAGCTAATAAATACAAAGCCTTCAGCCCTACGTAAAATCGTGTTGTCCTCGGGTCGATTCCGACACATGGCAACCCTATAGAACAGAGTAGAACTGCCCCAGAGGGTTTCTAAGGCTGTGATCTTTTCAGAAGCAGACTGCCACATCTTTCTCCTGCAGAGTGGCTGGTGGGTTCAAACCTCCGACCTTTCGATTAGCAGCCAAGCGCTTAACCACTGCATCACCAGGGCTTCTCGTACTATGTAAAATTTGCCATTATTATTTGTTCTATTATTTCTTACGTAACAAGGTGAAATTGTTATTGGCGGCTGTGCTTTTGTGGCAGGAAGATGTCAAAACTGTCTTTCCAATTCTTCCACATGCTCAGAGTAGTCTGGGTCCTCCTATCTCAGCCCCTGACAGACCATCTAAGGCCAGCTTGGTCTTAAGTCCAACTCAAGAACCACTTTCTCAGTATCTCCCACATTCCGTATTTCATCTTGGTTTATCTCCTTCTTCTCAATAGCCTGTAACCCCAACATAAACACGTGCACATGCTATGTATATGAGAAATGGAGTGCTCTTCCTAAGTTAGGCTATTTATATCTTTGGTATGTTTCCTCATTTGGTTCTTTCAAATGAGGTGTATCTTATCAGTCCAATTTCACAGATGAGGAAATGGAGGCATAGCCTAAATCTACACAGCTAGTAAATAGCATATCTGAAATTAAGATCCAGATATGTGCACCTTCAAAGTCAATCTCGCTTCCTATGTTACTTAGTCATTTAATTCCTTGCAATTCCACTTACAGTGTTATAGTATTTAGATTTTCGCATTATTTTAACTTATCACTAACAAGTCTGTAAGTTCCCTGAAGACAGAGATGATTCCTCAGACTATTTTTCACACCTGATAGAACCTAGAACAACATCTGAGGCATAGTGGGTGACCAGTATTTGTCTATGGATTATTGACTGAATTATTTGTATATATGAAGCAGTTGAAATATGCTCAGTGTGTTTTACTTAAAGATACCTGGTGGCACAGCACTTGACTGCTAACCAAAAGGTTGGCAGTTCGAACTCGGCAGCCACTTCAAGGGAGAAAGATGTGGCAGCCTGCTTCCATAAAGATTACAGCTTGAAAACTCTCTAGGGCAGCTCTACTCTGTCCTGTTGGGTTGCTGTGAGTCAGAATCAACTCGACAGCAATGGGTTTCATCCCTAGTTTTACACAGAGAAATGTATATAATATTTCAACACAACCTGCCCCTGAGGTTCTAGTTCTGAGTATTGAATACAAGTAGAAGCAAATCACAGGGAACAATGCCCCTGTAACAGGAATTATGTTTTTTCACTAAGAATTTGTACATCATCAGAAACAGAGCTGAAAAGTGAACTTCCAGCATTTACTTATAGGTGGGGCGATATAACCTGTAGCAGGAAGGGCAGTTTGGGGTGTAAGGATTTGGACATTGGAGCCAGAGTCCCTACTAGGTCAGTTCCTTGGGGACTTTGTAAAATTACTTAACTGCTCTGAGCCATAGTTTCCTGTACTGTAAAATAAAAAACCTGTTGCTGTCGAGTTGATTCTGACTCATAGTGACCCTACAGGACAGAGGAGAACTGCTCCATAGGGTTTCTAAGGAGTGGCTGGTAGATTTGAACTGCCCACGTTTTGGTTAGCAGCCAAGCTCTTAGCCACTGTGCCACCAAGGCTCCAGTGGCCAATCGTATCTACTTGATAAGGGTTTTTTGGAGGGTGAAGATTAAGAGAGCTAAAACACAAAGCAGTAAATTGTATTTTTTAAAAGTGGCTGTACCGATATATATCACATCATAGATGCTTTTCTTACCATGTGCCATGGGAGTGGGGTCTATGTTCCCTCCCTTTGAAAGGAATCTAGGCAGATCTTTGTAATAGTGTCAACCCATGGAATGTGGCTGACGTGATGACGCTGCATGATTTCCAGGGCAAGGACATAAAGGGCAATAAGGTTTTCACTGGATCTCTGTCCTGGGTTGCTTGCCCTTTGATCCTAGACACCACGTTGTGAGGAAGCCCAGGCCACATAGTGAGGCCATGTGTGGGTGTTTCAGGGGCCCTCGGTCAACAGCCAGCATCAATCATCAGACGTGAGTGAGTAGGCTTTCAGTTGATTTAAGCCTCCAGCCTTCAAGTTGAGGTCCCAGATATCCTGGAACAGAAAAAAGCTGTCCCCACTGTGCCCTGTCTGAATTCCTGGCCCATGGAAACCATGAAATAAGAAATTATTGTTGTTAAGCCACAAAGTTTGGGAATAATTTGTTATGCAGTAATAGATAACTAACCAGTAAAAAAACCCCATTGTTGTCGAGTTTATTCCAACCCACAGCTACCTACAGGACAGGGTTGAACTGCCCCATAGGGTTTCCAAGGACTGCCTGGTGGATTCAAACTGCCAACCTTTTGGTTAGCAGCTGTAGCTCTTAACCACTATGCCACCAGGGTTTCTAATAGATAACTAATACACATATTAATTCCCCATGTACTGTATCTGAAAACAGGTGATCAATATGTTCTGGGTTATAAATTAAAAAAAAAAAAATGTGTGTCTCATTATAAAATATCTTCAAAAAACTGGGCCAAAACTTTGGTTCTTTCCAAGCTGACCTCTGATTGAGTTTTGGGAAAGGGACTTTTTGATTTTCCCTGTCTCCTTTCACAGAAGATTACTTACTCAGAGTATAAAACATGTAAGAGCTGACTTTTAGTTCTCTATTTACTGAGCTGTCTCATGGACTTCTAGTTAATCCGTGGGCGTTAGAGTCACAATTGTTTCTGGATCCGACTTCTCTTTTGGCTTATTGGTTCATTTAAGCCATTTCTCAGCCTTAATCAAGCGTAACAACAATTGTGAACATGGCGCAGGACCGGGCAGTGTTTTGTTCTGTGGTACTATGAACTGATTCAACAGCATCTAACGACAACCATCAGTAGGCATTGAGGCTGTTCCTGTTCACTCCTACACACAAGTGTAAATGAGAATCATGTGCCCATTTCTAATACTTTCCTCCCTTTAAAAGCATAACCTTGATTTACTAGGCCAAGACAGCCACAGGAAAAAAGAAGGGCCCAAGTTGCAGTCAGAGGAATTGCTGCACAAGCTCTGAGAGTTTTACAGGATTTTAAGGTGTGACTTCTCTCTTTCCCTCTAAACAAGTCAGAAAGAAGATAATACAAAAAGCTGTGCGTTGCTCAGAAGACTTTTGAGTGCCTGATGCACTCTGGTTATATCCCTGAGCCTATAAGGATAATGTGAGGTTTTAAACTACATTGCTGAGCCTCAGGTGCCCCCTGCAGGTGCCCCAAGGTTGCTCAACCTGTACATGTGTATGGGTGAAGGTAAAGGGAGTGGGGAAGAAGAATGTATAGACAGGGCTCTGGCCCTGCTTGTTTTTATCTTTTCAAAACTCCAGGCTTCCACGTGACACTTTTTTTTTGAATAATATTGTCCGGTACTTTAAAAAATGTGTAAATCACTCTTTTAGGAAAATTTGATTTCTGAGTGCTTTCAGACTTCCCAAGCTACCTTGAGCTCCTTTAGGGTTACAGCTCTCCCCATGGGGTTGGTGTAGGATGGCAAGTAGGGTATTGACCCAGATCTCTGGTCTGGACCCCAAGGTATTTTGTGGAGCTCTGCTCTCTGTGTCCTATTTGACATCACTCACCAACTTTGGTACAGCATCTGAAAGCCAATTTTTGTGGAAGAATTCTCACTCTAGTATCCAGAGACCTAATCTGGGGGCCCCATTGTGGCTAAGGATCCATTTGTCAATGGAATGGTGAAGGGAGCAGGCCTGCTAGCCCAGCTCCCTGGGAGTCTATGCAGAGTAGCCTCACTATGATCTGCCAATGTAACCAATGGTTCCTTGTGTTTCTATTGAGCATTTACTTAGTGCGAGTCTCTGTGCTGGAGTCCCTGGGTGGTGTAAATGGTTAATGTGCTCTGCTGCTAACTGAAAGGTTGGAGATTCAAGTCCACCCAGAAGCACCTTGGAAGAAAGGCCTGGAAATCTACTTCTGAAAAATCAGCCATGGAAAGCCCTGTGGAGCACAGTTCTACTGTAATACAAGTAGGGTTGCCATGGGTGGGAGTCAACTCATGACAACTGGCTTAGTCTCTGTGCTAAATACAGTTTCTTTTAAACTATGGTATGAGGTAGGTTTGATTATTATTCCTGTTTTACAGATGAGGAAACTGAGGCATGGAGATGCCTAAGGGTACACAGATGGCTAGTTCTGAGTCAGTATTTGAACCCAAGCAGCATCTTCCTTTTGGGTTTAAACTTTGCACAATTGTGTGTTTAAACTTTACACAATTCTTCCATTCCAAACAAAATGTCCATTAGATTACTTGACAAGGATTGGATTTATCTATCTAGGAGAAATAAACTATTTATGTGGGGGTAATGATGGTGAAAACCAATGATCTAGGTAAAAGGGCTAATATAAGAAGCTCAACAATTTGTGTGGCTTTAGAGGAGCTCAGCCTTCCATATTTATGCTTTAAAAAATCTCATATGTATGGTTAATTTTTCTTCTTTATCTGTATGAGGCATATGAGGGTACCTTGTACATTGTGTAGAAGAACTAGTTCTCTCTATATATTTGCAGATATAAATCCTCAATTCAAAATACGGGACTACATTGCTCTTGAGGGCAAATAACTCAGTAAAATCAAACTAAACCAAACCCCTTGCAGTCCAGTCTATTCCAACTCATAGTGACCTTATAGGACAGAATAGAACTGCCCAATAGGGTTTCCAAGGAGTGGCTGGTGGATTCAAACTGCCTCCCTTTTAGTTAGCAACAGAGCTCTTAACCACTACACCAAAAGTCCAAACCAAAACTCATTGCCATCAAGTCAATTCTGACTCATAGCGACCCTATAGGACAGAGTAGAACTGCCCCATAGACTTTCCAAGGAGCACCTGGTAGATTTGAACCAACTGATCTTTTGGTTAGCAGCCATAACTTTTAACCATTACGCCACCACCGGGATCTCCTACCAGAAGTAGACCTACAGAAATGCACTCAGGGGTTGTGAAATTTGCAATGAATTTACCACTAGATGGCAGTACAAATCAATTTTTAAAAATTCAGCTATTGAGTCTGTCTAGTAAGGAAAGCACCTTCATCATTTTTGACATGATCAGGGCGACTGTGTTTAATTCCGAGTGGATTTTAATAACCTGAAAGAGGATTCACAAGCTTTGTTAAAGCAGAGGAACTGGAAAATGTAAAAGCTTTTGTTCAATAAAGGAAAAACGCTTCCAAAATTTTAGAAATTCCTGTTTTGTTGGAAAATTTGTATCAGCAAGATAACTTTGCATCCACATACTACCAGTATTCTTTCAGTTCTCCAACTTGGTTTGGTTAAGAATTAGTCTTTAGTTCATAATTGCAAATCTAGCTGCCAATTTAGTCTTTGGGAATGTTCTCTTCAGCTAATGCTTAAATAATTCGGGAAGCTAGGTCTGACCCACAGGTTGGTTTGACATCTGAGCCCCTGGGACTATTGACCTGTGGTTCAGATAGTGGAATAGATCTCATCCATTAGGAGGGAATTGCCAGCCTTTTGTTTGAGAGCATGGGCATCAGGCAGCCTGAGGTGAGGCAAATGCATTTATTTATCTCAGTTCTCCAAAGTTTGGCTCTCATTGTATGAATTTTAGTGATCTACCTGGCATCTTGCCTAGATGACAGAGTTAGTGTTTTTTTTCAGAGAAGGCTGTATACTTGCCCCTGGATCCTAGATGTTCTCAAAACAGCAAGTGGACTTAGAAATTGATTCTTTTTTTCTCTAGCTGTCATATGTCATTATTAATCTCTTCTTGAAGGATCACAGGGAACCAGCATCAAAGAAATGGAATCCAGCTAATCTCTCCAAAAACCAAAGTTTGAGAACATGACTTTTGAAAAGCAAACATAAGCTGAATTCTTTGTATAGATTTGAGGCTACTTTTCCACACTGAACACCTGGTGAACATAGCGCCATCAAGAGCCAAAATGTATCTGAAAGCCATTGTCAAAGCAAGGAGTCAGACATCTGGGATCAAGACCTTACCCTGTCACCTTACGGGCAAATCAATTAGTCTCGCTGAGCCTCAGAGTCCTCATTTGTAAAATGGGCATATTAATATTTCATAGCAGTATTGTGAGATTCAAATGAGATAATGGACATGAAAGTACTTGTAAGCTATATGGTACTGTAAGTACTTGTAAGTTATATAGCCAATAGCTATATTGGCTATTATTACTTTTATGGTGTCAGTCTATTCAACCCCATTGTCCACACATGCACACCAATAAATGATTGCCATCCCTCCCAGCCCAAATCTTCTAGTAATGAAGACTGGAAACTCAAGCATCATTTTTCTTCTCTCCCTGTCCCTCATCCCCCATATCCAGTCAGTATTCACCTCTTAGTCTCCATTCCCACTACTGGAAAAATTTCCTAATTGTACTTTCTACTTCTAATCTAGTCTTTCTTGGCTCTATCCTGCTCACTGTTGAAGCATTAATCCTCTTAAAAATCACACTTTGATTATACCTTTCCCTTACTAAAAAGAACTTTTCATAGTTTCCCATTGCTTGAAGAATAAAAACCAAACTTCAAATAGTTGGAATTAAAGCTCCTCTACCTAAATAATAATACCCACTGACACAAAAGTCACACGTATGGAAATCAAAACAGGTTATGTAGCCAAAGGACTTACTAACAATTTACATTTCCCACTCTCCCAGTCTAGACTTTGGGACAGTACATCTGAGACTTGCCTTTCTCTCTGTGGTCATTTAAGTTGACCCTACCCATCTGTCTACCCCTCCCAGCCTCCATGATGGCTCTTGCAGCACTTAGTATCCGTCTCCCCCATTCCTTAGCATCTTCTGCCGTGAATATTTAATTCACTTTTTGAGACTACGTCCTTTCAATAGAAGTCAGAAACTTACAACCCACTGGCTGAACCTGACCCCTAGATTTTTTTGTGGACCTCACAATGTTGTCTTGCACTGTGTTTAAAAAATTCTTACCTGACAATCAATATATAAAGAAATTTTGTACTGTCTTGAGAAACTGGAAAAGTTGGCAGCACTGGGTTCTTGGGTTCACATAGTAACAACTGAGTTCTTGAAAAAAGTTGTTTATATTGCTATCTCCACCTCCTTACTTCTAATTCCCCCCCCCACCCACTGCTTGTATTTCTATTATTTCATGAAGACTGCTTTTGTCAACATTGCCAAAAACTCCATAATTGCCAAATCCGGTGGTCTCTGCTCTCAAGAAGACCAGGAGGGACTGGGGTAGGGGGAAAAAAATGAAATATGGTGTTATGGGAGCCAAGGAGGAGAAATGTACCATGTGACCCTTGATCATCCCCTATTTCTTGAATTTTTTTTTCCTCCTTGGCTTCCATGACACCATATTTCATTCCCTCCCCAACCCCCCAGTCCCTTTTGGTCTTCTTTACTGGCTCCTGCCCTCTGCTCTACTTCTCAGGTCAGAGTGCCCAAGGCTTCGGGTGCTCCTTTCTATTTGTATAGTCTTCCTAAATGATCACATCCAGTCCCAAAGCTTTAAATGTCATCTATTTGCCATGACCACTAAATCTGGGTTTTTAGCCTAGACTCCTAGAACGCCACACTTCTACATGTGACTGTCTACTTGACATCTCCACTTGAATTTCTAATAAGCATTTTGAACTTAAACTACACAAAAAAGGATTTTTGGATTTCCATCACCCAAACCTGCCCCTACTCCTCTTCTTCCTATCTCAGTAAATGGCACCACCATCCACCTTCAGAGCATAAAATAGGAGCCATTTTTTTATTCCTTTCTTTCCCTCATCTTCCACATTCAATCCATCCACGAGTCTCATATTCCAACAGAACACATCTATAGTAGATGCTATGATGTGCCACCTACACCCGCTTAAGGACTAGAGGACTGATTCCTGCAGCTGCTGGAAGTGCTGCCACCTGACAGTCCTCTGCCACTGCTGGAAATTGCCCTTGGCTGAAGAAAGCCACCTCACCCAAGGTCACACTCCCTTACTGCGGGCAAGCATCCACATACAGTGACTGAGTGGTGTTTGACAAAAAGGCCCAACCCCCTCATGTAACACAGAACAACTTCGAAAGGTCATCCAGCATCAGCCCTGCCTGTTGGGTCAGCTGAGACCTTTACTGAGATGGTGTCACAGCTCATCTTCTTCTGCCCAAACCTGCTTCCTCCCCTTCCCTTTCACCTATGTAATAAACTTTCTGCATCCTGATTTTTCTCAGAGTCTGCTTTCCAGGAAACCTGATGTGCAACACTATTCAAATCTATCCATTCGTATCCATCTTCACTACTACTCTTCTAGTACAAGCCACCATCTTCTCTCTCCTTGACTATTGCAAAGCCTTCCCATTTTGAGATTTATAAAAATGGCATCATAGTGTATTTTATGCAGGTTTTTAAAAAATGAAACAATATAGTCCTAATATAATTATTGATTTGATGCTTTTAACACAGGTTTGTTTATTTATCCATTACTGTTGAGTAGATTCTGGCTCATAGTGACCCTATAGAACTGAGTAGAACCGCCCTATAGGGTTTCCAAGGCCGTAATCTTTAAGGAAGCAGACAGCCACATCTTTCTCGAGTGGAGCGGCTAGTGGGTTTCAAAATGGTTAGTTTCTGTTGGAACCTTTGTTGAGAATTTGCGTTTCTAACAAGTTCCCAAGAAGTTATACATAAGAATCACCTGGGGGATTTTTTTAAACTATAGATTCTGATTTAGCACATCTGGGGTGGAAATTGGAATCGACTGGACGGCACTGGGTGGGTTTGTTGGGGGGGCGGAATACAACTTCTCAGCAGGGGTTTGAACCACTGACCTTTTGGTTAGCAGCCGAGTGCTTAACCACCGTGCCAACAAGGCTCCTTTCGTGAGGTCTGGTAGTATTAACAAATAAATTAATTAAAACATAAATTATGAGTAACTTACAATTTGTTTTCTATTCCCCACTGATGAACATTTGGGTTTTACACATAAGTTCTTATTTTTTGGTGCTTATGTGCAAGAATTTCTCTAGTTTAAATACTTAGGAATAGAAATTGTTGGAGTTTGGTGTATGCAAATGTTCAATTTTACAAGATAACGCCAAATTGTTTTTTAAAGTGTTTGTACCAATTTTTACTTGAATTCCATTGCTCTACAACCTAACCAATGCTTAGTATCACCAGACTTTTAATTTATGCCAACCAAATGGGTAATATTATCATTGTGCACTTAATTTGCATTTCCTTGATTACTAATCAAGTTGAGTATCTTTTCATATGTTTGTCATTTGTGTTTCCTCTTCTATGGAATTCCTGTACATATTTTTTCTCCTTTTTCTATTGTATGGTTTTTTCAGTTTGGCTTTTAAAAGTTCTGACTTTAAGAATCATACACACACACACACACACACAGAGTTAAGTTGCTAATTCATCTGGAGTAGACTTTTATGTATGATGGGAGTCGGAGAACTAACTTCTTTTTTTTCCATATGGTTAACTATGAAAAAGTATGAAGGATCTGAGATTTTACTCTACCTGTAAACTAACAAATTAGCCTGCCACAGTTTCATGGATGCTGGTTCAGGACAAAGGACTTTATTACACATGACACAGCAAGTAGCATGACCATCATGCTGGCACGGGTTCATCTCATCCTAATTCCCAGAGGCCTATTTGAAGAGGGCCAGATGATTCCTGCCCTGAAGCAGGTGGCAGTACAAGAGAGGAACCCTGAACTTAGGAAACCTAAATCTTTATAATGGGCAATAAGCCTGATTTACCTTTGTCCCAGAGGGAGATATAAAGATTATACTGATCAGTAAACAAACCTGGAAAAATTTCAGCCATTTTCTATTCAAATATTGCTTCACTCTTGTGATGGTTAAAGTTGTGTGTCAGCTTGACTGGGCCATGATCCTCAGTGGTTTGGCAGTTATGGTGTAGTTTGGCAGTTGCCTTTGTTATCTAGTGCTGCTATAACAGAAATACCACAAGTGGATGACTTTAACAAAGAGAAATTTATTGTCTCATAGTTTGGGAGGATAGAAGTCCAAATTCAGGGTGCTAGCTCCAGGAGAATGCTTTCTGTCTATGTCAGTTCTGGTGGAAGGTCCTTGTTATCGGTCTTCCCCTGGTCTAGGAGGTTCTCAGCACAGGGACCTTGGGTCCAAAGGACGTGCTCTCTGCCAGCTCTTGTTTCTTGGTGATATGAGGTCCTTCTGTCTCTCTGCTCACTTCTTTCTTTTATATCTCAAAAGAGATTGATTTAAGATACAACCTAATCTTGCAGATTGAGTCCTGCTTCATTAACATAACTGCCTCTAATTCTGCCTCATTCATATCACAGAGGTAGGATTTACAACACATAGGAAAATCGCATCAGATGACAACATGGTGGACAATGACACAATACTGGCAATCATGGCCTAGCCAATTTGATACACATTTTTGGGGGATACAATTCATTCTGTAACAGCAGCTTTTTAATAATGTAATTACCTCCATAATGAGATCTGATATAATGTCATCACCTCCATGATAAGATCTGTTGTGAGCAGCCAATCAGTTGAAAGGGAATTTCCTTGAGGGTGTGGCCTGCATCCAGTGTAGGTGGACTTTCTGACAAGGCTTGCTGGCTTTTGCTCCCTCTGGATCCTGCAGCTGGCTCCTGTTCATGTGACTCCCAGTTCTTGGGACTTGAGCTAGCAGTGCCATCTTACCTGCCAATCTTGGGATTTGTTGGGCTCTACAGCCTGTGACCCAGAGGCCTCCTATCTGACCCTTGGATCTTGGATTCACCAGCACCTGTGGCTACGTGAGTCAGGAGAAGCCTCTAGCCTGACCCACAAACTTAGGACTTTTCCAGAATCTATAGCTGAGTGAGCCATTTCTTTTATATAAATCTTGATGTATAGTTATATGCTGTACTGGTTTTGCTTCCGTAGAGAACCCAACTCCTATTCTCTTTATTTCTTTTACTGGCACTCTGAGTAGACATATATATCTTCTTTGTTGCTTAATCTCTGTCATTTTTCAGTCCCTTGGCTTTCTGTGTTTCATTCTAGGTAGCTTCTTTAGACCTGTCTTCCAGTTCATAAATTCTCTTTTCAGCTACACCTAACTTATATTTAATTTGTACATTGTATTTTAAATTTCGATGATCATATTTTTCATTTCTAAGAATATTTTTGTTTTTCTTCAAATCTCTTTAGTTATATCTGATGGATTCTTTATCCTGTTCATTATTTTAGATACCATATTTTATCTCCTTTCCACATAAAACATGATTATTTTATATTTTGCAACCAATTCCTATGGTTTACTTGTGTTTAGTAGTTTTTTATTGTGAGTGCATACTTTGTTGAACTTTATTGGTGTGGTCTATGTTAGGGATGCTTTCCTCCAGAGAAGAAGTATGTTTGAACATGCCAGCTATCAGAGGTCCTATTGAACTCTAATTTCTTGGTTTGGAGTTTCCTTGACCTTATGCACAGTGTAAATTTGATTTCCTGACTTGAGGGGCCAGGCCTGTGGCTACAAACTTTAGGAGGTGGCTATTATTATTCTAATTTTTCTCTACCTAAACCAGTGTGGAGATAATTTTCTTGATAGGCTTCCTTTGTTAGCATTTTTTCTGGGCCACTCTTGCCTAAAATTCCAACTATTTTCATATGTTCTGGCTAAAGGTGGGAATATCAAATTTAAGGTCACCCAAATCCAATGGCCTAAGGCTTCGTTTCCTATTCCCTATAGGTAACCCCAGTTTTTACAATTGCTTACACTTAATACTCAGTTTTCAATTCACTCTTCTTTTTTAAATGCCTTTAGGATTTTACTTTCTTGCAAGTTAAACTGTGTATTAAAAAGTTTATTGTAATTTGTCCAGAATGTAGTAGTATTGTATAAGGAGAGCTTTTTAGAGTATCCAGTTCATGCTGCTAGAATCAGAAGCCAAGATCTTTTAAGAATGTAAAATAGATTATGCCACTTCCTGATTAAAACCCTCTAATGGCTTTTTCTCGCACTTAATAAATGTACAAACCATCTTGGCCTACAAAGCCAGAGCTCATTCCTGGCTCAGCTCACACCAAGCCCCCTGTAGCCTTATTGTTCCTCATACCAAGCTCATTCCTGCCTCAGAGACTTTACATTAGTGACGCCCCTGTCTGGCACATTCTTCCCTCTCCCCATGGGAGACTTCTTCTTATCATTCAGTCTTACTGTAAATGCTACTTCTTCAGAGACTTTTCCCGACTAGCTACCCCATTTCTCTATCATATCAGTCTGTTTTAATTCTCTCTGGCAAATGGCACCTATTAAGACCCTGGGAGGCACAAATGCTTAAACTCTTGGCTGCTGACTGAAAGGTTGGCAGTACAAGTCCACCCAGAGGTGCTTCAGAAGGAAGGCCTGGCAATCTACTTCTGAAAAATTGTCATCAAAACCCTATGAAGCACAGTTCTCCTCTGACACACATGGGTCACTATGAGTCGGAATTCACTCTATGGCAACTGGTATGGCACCTATTATTTATTATCTAATATTTTTCTGTTAATCATCTATATTCCCCTGCTGGAACATAAGACCTACAAGATCAGGAACCTTATCTGTCTGGTTTATGACCACCTTCTCAGGGTTTGGAACAGTTCCTGGCACATAGTAGAGACTCAATACATATTCGTTGAATGGCTAGGGCTGAATATTGGCTTTTTATTCTCTGTAGGCAGGACCTAGGCTCTCTAGCTCTCCATAGTTGCCATTACTTTCTATTATCCCTCCAACTCAACTTGGTTTGTTAATTTACTCATCTACCTGGCCTTTGTAGGCGTTTGAGTTTTCAATCCCTGATCACAAATGTCACTCTAATTATAGCTTCGGCATTTGAGAGCAGAAGCTACGCTTTATATTTCTTTTTTCCTTCAATGCCTTTCATACAATATGAGGAAACTATTATTCATTGAATATCTTCTACCTGTCAAGCACAACACTATAATTTATATCCTCATGACAATGCTGTGAGGTGGGTATTACATGTCCATTTTACAGAAGACACACTGAGGATTAGAGTTGCTCAGGGCCATACAGTAAGCAAACTTTCTGGGATTGGAAACTACCTAGGCCTACATTGCCCAGTCTACCGAACCATTGCGAAAGGGTTGATCATGTCTGAGGGAGAGGTGGTTGTTTTCAATCTGCAAAGTGGAGATTGAGCAATTCATTGGATATTTCAGGTCAAATTTACTTGGCCTGGCTATATACTTCCCACACACCCAGTGCCGTTGAGTCGATTCCGACTCATAGCGACCCTATAGGACAGAGTATAACTGCCCCACAGAGTCTCCAAGGAGCGCCTGGTGGATTCAAACTGCCGACCTTTTGGTTAGCAGCCGTAGCGCTTAACTTAGTTATCAATTTTGCTCCACTGAGCATATGAAGATTTATCTAAATTTGGCTATAAGAGGCTTTGGCGCTTTTAATCATGTCTTCTATATGAGGGTCCTGCGTCTCTAATGTATGTTTGCTGTTGGCAAATATTATGGAATCCAGCAGAAGAAGATTTTCTGAAGATAGTTGTTTCAGTCACACCATCCACCTATCCCTGAATTACAGGACAAAGAGACACTGAATGTGCTGAATGCATGCCACACCACCAGCATTCTTTTCAGTAACAAAATCTTATTTTTATTATTATTTTTTTTACAGAAATTCTGATATTCCAACAAATTTCTTTACATTTCCTGGACCTTAAAAAAATTACACACAACTTTTGGACACAATACAACAGAACAGAATGAGAAGGGGAGTCACTTGTTTCTTAAAAAAGATAAAAACATACTTCTTATACTGAATGTTCAGTGATTTACATGTGTATTACCTACGTACAAACGGTACATCGTCAATGATCCATCTTCAGAGCATGGTGGTTGCTAAATTACACTTAGGTTGTATGGCAAAAAATTTGGGGGATATTTGCATGTGGAGAGGAAGTACTTTTTCATTTTTTCTAACACTGCTATTAGTGATGTATGACTCCCTATTGAACCTGTAATTTACTTGGATTAGAGAAAGACAATACCTTCTGTTTTTATTGTAGATAAAGTAGAGAAGTACCTGTCTTTAAACAAAAGGTGAATTCTTGAAAAGTTGTGTGTAATTAAATTTAGTTAAGTAGGTTGTTTTGACTGCTATAGGAGAGCTAATACTTAAAGCAACAAATAACCCCCAGAATGGCTAATACTTTAGTTACAGATGATAACTAATTTCTTCCTTTGAGTCTTTAGAAAATCCATACTTTGTGTATTGGGTTTTACTCATTTGGGCCACATGTGTAATATACTTTTAGCCACCTGAAACATAATCTAGTTTATATTGAAATGGTGGCTAGTACCAGACACATTTGACTGAAATAGGAGCAAGGGTAAAAGAAATCAACCATGATCTGTATCACCTCCTGTGGTAGCCTCTGTCTTATGTTTTAGTGATAGATGCTAATTTGATCTTCTTCTTGAGTCTATGAATAAAGCCGTTCTATGTGTTCATGTCTTCTGCTCAGGTATAGAACATGGTTGGTTTTACACTGATTAATTCTGCTTGTACATTTTTAGCTTGTGTTCTGTGGGGTTTTTTTGGTTCTGCTTTAGGCTATTGGCTATTGCAATATTAAATATCTTTCTGTTGTTGGATTTTGGCAGGATATGTGCTGAGGGTGATGGTGGGGGAAGCCTGGGAGCAAAACATTGTTGAAGGCAGCTGGTTAGTTGTAAGTACTTCCAAATGCCAAAAAACCAAAAAAAAAATTTGAGTGTTTTTGAAGCCAACATTAGTAGACAAAAAGGCAACTCACTCCTACCAAGTTTCTTTGACCTGTGTAAGTATATATTTCATTTATTTCTAAGGCTATTAAATTATCATTTATTTTTAGTACCACTTACTATCATTTAGAAATAGATTTGATGGCATGATTTTTTTTTTTTTTTAACAAAAATGAGTGCATGTCAGTAAGGAAAATAAAGGATATGGATTTCTGATGACACGTATGGCAAAGACATAGAAAAAATCAGATATTTTAGATGCCTATTTATAAAGTATATTAAATTCCTATGCATATACTAGGGAGTATTAGAAAAAACCGTTTATTTGATAGCAGCCTATATATTACATGTGAGCATCCAAGGTGAAAATGAGCTTTCTATACTTTTCAGAGTTCCTTGTTGCTGTTTCCTGAAACACAGGGAAATCTATATTGCTTGGGAACCTATGATGTAAAGATGTCCTTCCTGTAATATACAGCTTGATGGAATAATACTATATGTCAGAAACACTTTCTTAGTAATAACTTGCACAAACAGATTAAACCAAACACAGACTCAGTGAAAAGTTAGAAGCTTTCCATCTCCTAGTAACTGAGACGTTTTAACTAATGACGCAGTGAAATAAATGAACGGCAGAGATGGAGAATCAAAAGTCATGTCCCTTATGAAAACATTCAAAGGCATTTCCTAAGACGCTTCCTTAATAAACGATGTTTGATCAGCCTCTTGGCTATTGAGATAGGAATAATTTAGAACTGACTGCCTTTTTTAAGTGTTGAAAGGTTAAAGCTTTTTGTTTCAGTTTAATTAAAAAAGGACAGTTTACAAACTTCAGTACATATGTATTTTACATGTTAATTCTAGCACATTTGTATTTCTCTTCCTTAAAATATTTCCTGAATGTGATTTCTCATGAATGTTATCTGATCTCATTCAATGACAGTTTCCAATGAGCTGGTGTTTAAGTCACAATTGCGTCTCTTTCCAGAAAAATCACTCTCATCTCTGCCAATCTAGATTTAGGAGGTTCTTTGACAAGTGGATGTTCACTCTTGTCCATTTTCATCTCTGTATTCTGACTTCTTCCAAGTGTCTTCCTTCTTGATGTTGATGTACGAAAGCTATTATTCGATTCGTTTAGCTGTTGTTCGATTCATTTTGTGCTCATTCTAGAGAATACTGGCTTAGCAGAACTGCAGAAAGGGTGGGGCAGGGGTATGGTAGGGGAAAGAGAGAGAGAGAGATGAAATGCGTCACTTTCTGTTAGCAAGATTTTGGGGCACAATATTTATCACAGAAAAAACCACACCAACAAATGGTTAAAATGTATTTGAGATTTGTTACCGAAGTAGATCAAAAAGTCTGAGGTTTCTGTTCCATTAAAACATACATTACAGTCTATCCCAGGAAGGGGGCCACCCTATAATCCAAATATGTGCATTCGCTCCATCAGGGTCAAGATTATAGGCTGCTCTGAAGAATGCAAAAATGATCCCAAGCATTGCTGATTTTTCTGCTTGGCATGGAATTTTCTCACTTGAGAATTTTCCTTTTCTTTCAAATTTTTATTCAGTTATTATATAATCATCCTTGCAGCAGCTACAAAAGAAATGATTATAAAGATGAAGCACCTGCAATCCATTCATCTCGACATACCATTTTCTTCCCGTCTTTCCAGTCTTTGTCTAAAGGCACTTACGTAGTTGTATCACAGCATAGATAACATTACAAAATTTTAACATTATATTAAAAACAAATTGTCACATAATCAGCAGCAATTTCTAATGGCTGCATAATATTCCATTTTATTCTTATTCCATTCTCAAACATTTCAATATTGTCAGATACGTAGGTAGGTTTCTGATCTTTTTAAATCATAAATAATGAACATCTTTGCATATAAAGTTCTATTTGTTCTTTTTAATCCTTTCTTTAGGACCAATTCTCAGGGGATGGCTGCTTTTCCTTTCCTCCAGCAGACCAGTGACTATGCCTGTATCAACATAACTAGATCACAAAGAGTAGGGTCAACTCTGTTCTTTGGATTTTCATAGACTTCAGTACTGTTAACCAGGGCTTAAACCCAAACCCATTGCCGTTGAGTAGACGCCAACTCATAGTGACCCCGTAGGACAGTAGAACAGCCCCATAGGGTTTTCAAGGCTGTAATTTTTTTTTAATCTTTATGGAACCAGACTGCCACATCTTTCTCCCATGGAGCGTCTGGTGGGCTTGAACCACTGATCTTCAGGTTAGCAGCCCACTGTGCCATTGTGAGGTTGGGTAAGTGCACCTTGCTGGCCACGGTGTGGCAGATTTGGGCTGAAAGGAGCCCATCTATTTGGTTTTGCATCACAGAGCACTTTGAAACATAAACTGTAATAGAACAAATAGTCCATTATTCAGCTATAATCCTCTTTCCACTTCACAAAATGAGATTAGGATTTTTGAATGTGTGCTGGAGAAGCCTCTGAAAAATGCTGCTGTTTCTAATAATTGTCCCCTTGTTGTTCCAATACACTTGAAAAAATCTTATGCACATTATGATTTTAACAAACTTCTCTTAGCAAGAGAACTCACAGTTACTTTAATGTACCCAGACTGCACAGGGGATAATTGAAATATTATCATGTCATAATGATGATTAGGCTATAATGATTCTCTGAGATTGAATCACACTGGCAGGAGCTCTATGGAAGGGAATGCTTTCTTAAGATGTTTTTAAAAGGAACATAAACAATGGGATGTTACCCAGCGCTATAGGTGGTTCTGAACCCTGGGTGCTCTCTGCTCTGCTGTGGAGGAGGTGCTCCTGCTAGCTGGAATCCAAAGTTGAGTTTGTAGGTTCACGATTCCACTATTCTAGCATTCTTCACTCTGAAATTTTTCTGTTTAAAACCCACAAGGCTGAATGTCTGTGTTTTCCAGTAAGACGGTGAAAAGTGCTAGCTGGAAGTGGAGGGAGAGGGGAGTGGGTGGAGTTGTAAACGTATGAACCAAACCCATTGCCATTGGGTGGACTCTGACTCATAGCGACCCTATAGGACACAGTAGCACTGCCCCATAGAGTGTCCAAGGAGCATCTGGTGGATTTGAACTGCCAACCATTTGGTTAGCTGCCATAGCACTTAACCACTATGCCACCAGGGTTTCCAAACATGTGAAAGAAGAACGGCAAAATGGGTGTTGACAAGTAACTAGGCATGTGGAGGAGTGGGGAACACCTGAAAGTGCCCAGAACTATATGCCTGTGATGGAGGGGAAGGGAGAGGGAAGAGGCTAGTACCTGTTCTCCTGATGTTCTGAAATAGTAAAAAAATCTAGTTGCCACTGAGTTGATTCTGAGTCACAGGAACCCCATGTGTGTCAGAGTAGAACTGTGCTCCATAGGGTTTTCAATGACTGATTTTTCTGGAAGTAGATCACCAGGCCTTTCTTCCAGGGCACCTACGGGTGGACTCGAACCACCATTCTTTCAGTTAACAGCCATGTACATTAACTGTTGCACCACCCCGGGACTCCAAGACACTGCTACCACCCCATAGTTTTTCCTTCCAGAGCATAGTTCCACCTTGTAACAGGAACCCTCGGGCATGCCAGAGTTCTGCAGACAGTGCTATGCTGAAAATAACCGCGATATTTGTTCCAGTGATGATGAGAACACAAACGCTCCCCACACAATATCAGGAAATACTTTGCTAGGACAGTAAAATTAGAATGCTGTTATAATTACTTAGAAGGCATGCACAGTGAAGAGTTTTCCATTCGAAGGCTTGGCAAGGGTTGACCTTTCAAAAAGATTTGTAAAGCCGTATGTGAAAGGGTTAAAAGGTAGGATTTTCCTCTCTGGATATCTCCATCACTCATTCAGTCTTTATGACTGTGAGACATACAAGGACGGTTTGCAGGATTCTGTGGATGCATCAGTGTGGCTATGCTGTGATCATCGCTTTTATGAAACATTCTGCTTTTTTCAAAACTTTTGCTAACATTCCTATGCACCATGGATGTTGCATAGCTCAGGGGAAGCAATTTAGAAGGTGTCACATTCTTCCAAGTTTGTACGGAGCAGGATGTGAATAAATAAGTCATTCAATGTTGCCTTAGATCTTTATTCAGTTGAGCTTGTCCTAACACTTCATGGTTCCAAGTTGCCCATGTTCTATTTCCAAGGGGCTCTTTGCAAATCTTTTTCAAAGCTGTCAGCTGAATCACTGTCATGAAAGCAGTATTTATAATGGGTGCAATTGCTCAGACTACCTGAATACTGAGTTGTTGAATTTTCTATGTGTTAGGGACTTTGAAAAGTCTCCTGCGGTAGGATTCTGCTGATTGTTCCTATTGACCTATTCAGTTACGGCCTGGAGTTCCCTGGGTCTGGGTACCTGGGGCCAGGGATGTCTGCAGGAGTAAAGCGCTCAGTGAGAGTGGTCAGGCTCTTAGTAGAATCACTTGCTGAACTTTTGTTGTGAAAATGAATAAGGGAGGGCTTCCCTGGCCACTTTTTCTCAGAGGTGTATACAAGGTTTGTCATTTTCTCCTATTCTGTTGTTTCACGGATGAAGACAAATGAGTTTGACAACCTCCAACATGGCCTTCAACACCCTTCACCTCTGGGAGGGTGAATATACTGCCCTGGAAATAAGGCCTCAACTATCTATGTCCTGGGTGCTCGAGACATTATGTACCCCACAGTGGGTGAAGCAGATTAAAGATGGCTGCAGATTCTTTGACACTTCTCCCACTGAGAGGTGGGCTCTCTGACCCCTTCCCTTTTCAATCTGGCCTTTAAGAGTTCTGGAACTTCTGGTTACCCTGCTGGAGTGGTCACATGGAGAGGCTTTGGTATGACATGAAGAGAGAGAGGGCCCAGCTGAGCTTGGCCTTCCAGCCACCCCTGCCAAGGTACCTGCATGGGGTGAAGCCATCTTGGACCTTCCAGATCACCCAGCCACCTGCTGAATGCCACCAAATGACCTCAGCTGGTGATACATGGAGCAGAAGGATTACCCAGCTGAATTCTCCCCAAATTCCTGACCCTCACAAATGTGAGATATAATAAAAATGGTTGTTTTAAACCACTAAGTTTTAGGATAGTTTGGTATGCAGCAACAGATAACTGGAACAGTGAGCCAATGCCCTTTTCTTTGACTGTGGCTTAGATATGCTGCATTAAATATACTATAATGACAGGTGTCAGCTGGTGCAAGGCTCACAGGTCAGAAAGGGTACCATCATCTTGGACCCATTTTTTCTCCCTGACACACAACTTTTAGAGTAGCAATATCTGAACCCCAACCTTTACTTACTGCCTTATCCATATTCTTTCTTTGGGGGATCATTGGTTTGTCTTTCAAGTCGGTCTAATTGCAGGGGCTTTGGATCCGTGTTGAATATAAGTGCATGCTTAAAACATTCTTTTAGGCTGAATTAAGGTCTAATCCTGGTTTTGATTGTAGGTTGATTACCATTAGCTTTATTGATCATTAGAGGGCTTAAGTTTGTTATAGTTGTTCCTTTGTTGTGTCATTGGCCAGTGGGTTGGTGAAGAAAGTGACTTGGGTATATTCCCATTGTCAAGTCTTTATTTGTATGCCACCCTTCCACTCATTCAACCCCATCATACTCCCTCTTGCCCCTGACTGTAATGATGTAAGAGGACAGACAGCTGGATAGGAGTTACACCTGACTTACCAGCACTTCTATATTCTCTAATGCCTTCTTCCCACCATCAAGAAGGGAAGCACCAGTGCTTCTTTCTGGGAGTTATAATTTATTTCCATCCAAATACTTAGCTGCGGGAGCAGACTAACCAGTAAGCAAGGTACCCACGGGTTTATAGTAAGCAAAATGAGCATGGGCTTAATTGAGTTTACTTAATCATCTGTAGTGCCTGATTTCATATGGAGCCCTGGTGGTGCAGTGGTTAAGAGCTCAGCTGCTAACCAAAAGGTCAGCAGTTTGAATCCACCAGCTGTTCCTTGGAAACACTTTGGGGCAGTTATACTCTGTCTTTTAGGGTCGCTATGAGTTTTTATGAGTTGGAATAGACTCGACGGTAGTGGGCTTAATGGGTTTTTCACCAGATTAACCTGTGAAATTGTGTACTACAGGTTAGTAAGTAAGTACAAGTAAGCCTGTGTGCACCTTGCTTATTGGCTAATCCGTCCCTGCTTGGTTGCTCATGGCCCAAGTTTCTCAATGGGTTTGGGCTAGTGCATGTGATTATGTCTGCTTGGTGGCATCTGTAGTTTCATTGCCTAGGTGCTGAGCAGAGGGATTAGGAAAGGGGGGAGAAAAGAAACAAGTATGGGATATTGTAGTCTTTGGCTCTGCTCAGGTAGAACCAGTGACTACTTTCACTTTTAGAGTAGAAAGCAAGATTAAAAAAAAAAAAAAAAAAACGGTGCTAGAAAGCAAGATATGAAATAGAAATAACTTACTCCCAAAGAGTGAGACCAACCACTCTTCTGTCATAGGCTCATCTGGTTTCTATTAAATTATCATTCACTTGCTTCATAGCACTACTTGCATAATGATCTCATGTATGTTCTTGTTTTCTGTTCCTCTTCCCCAGCAGAATGTGAGCTCTGGGGGATCAGGACCTCCTCAGTCTCTTATCCTTGTAACCTCAGCTCCTCATTCTGTGCCTGACACACTATCCAAAAACCAAACCCACTGCCATCGAGTGGATTCTGACTCATAGCGACCCTATAGGACAGAGTAAAACTGCCCCATAGAGTTTCCAAGGAGCGCCTGGAGGATTCAAACTGCAGACCCCTTGGTCAGCAGAGGTAGCACTTAACCATTATGCCTCCAGGGTTTCCTGATACACTATAAGAAAAAACACTATAGGGGATCATTAAATACTTGTCACAAACGAAGGTGTTAATAGGAAAGTATTCCCCTTGCCTCCCAATAACCTACTCGGTCAGTGCTTCTCAAACTGCAATATACATAAGAATCAATTCAGGATCTTGTTCAAATGTAGATTCTAATTCAGTAGGTCTGGGGTGAGGCCAAAGATTTTGCATTTCTAACAATCTCCCAAGGAGTCCCTGGGTGGCACAAAGGGTTAAGCTCTCAGCTACTAGTCCTAGAAAGGCTGGCTGTCTGAATCTACCCAGATGCACCTGGGAAGACAGGCTTGGTGATCTGCTTCTGAAAGGTCACACAGCCTTAAAAACCCTAATGGAGCAGTTCTACTTTGCACACATTGGGGTTGCCATGAATCAAAATCAACTCGACTGCAACCAACAACAGCCATCTCCCAGTTGATGCTGAACTGCTGGGCCACACTTTGAGAAGCAAGGCATGGTACTGAGAGCTGCATGAGGCAGTGACTGCATCCTCTTCATCTCTGTATTCCCAGCTTAACCAAGGTGCTTGGTATGCAGCCAAAACCAAACCAAACCCATTGCTGTGTGTCAGCTGCAAATCTTATGGAAGCAGACTGCCATGTCTTTCTTCTGGAGCGGCTGGTGGGTTCAAACCATCCACCTTTTGGTTAGAAGCGGGTGCTAAAAAACTGTCGAATGAATGAATGAAATCAAAACCAGGCACCCTCGATTGGCTGGTAGAGATACCCTGATCTGCATCCACACCATGGAGCTTTTGGGGCTTTCAATTCTTTTGTCTCTGTTATTGAGTTGGGCAGAGGGAGCAGGGGGCTTATCATCCTGAGCCCACAGATGGAGATTTATCACTTGGTTCCAGGGTGTGTTTTTAGTGTGAATATTCGTTCTTGTGAAACCATCTAAGAAATGGGTGAAAAAGTCACCACCTAAGAGTTCCATACCTTTTCTTTCTTCTATTCTTCACCCAGATATTTTTTTAAACCTTCATATTCTCTGCCTTTCTCCCCATCTCTTTTTTTCCCCTCTCTCTCTGTCTCCTCCTACCTCCCTTTGGATTTGACATACTGATTTTAACACACAATGGTTGGAGGAAAATTGCTAAAACTGTTTTCCTGGCCACTCATTTGGACCTTCTTTGCTTAAAATGGGCAGAAAATGGCTTAAGAATCAGACCTGATGATTTTGCTCTGTTCCCGCTTGCATGAACAGGCACAACACTTTCTCATGTGACCTCTTCTCAGAAAGTAATTCATGAGAAGGAATTTTGATTGTTAATTCATGAACATGTATTTTTCCCTCCCTCCTCCCTCCCCCCAGTTAAGGAGTACTTCAGAATTCATTAAAAGCAACAACACAGGCAGAATTACTTGGTAGGCCTTAACCAGGTGTATTGAGAATAGAATGTTGAAGGCTGATTTTTAACAAGTTAATTTTTAACATGAAACCCTTCCATGTTTCATGCAGGTTGAAAGACTTTCACTACTGAAGCCCAAAAGATGGGTCCATGGGCAAGGTTAGAGTGTGGCACTCTCAGCTCTTGGAGCATTTCACAAGAACGAATAAATTGTGTGGAGGTCTTCATGTGTCATCCCTGCTTTCGTGACTTCTGTCAAAGAGAGATTGATGGCAGATATCTTGCTTTGATTTGGGGGCTTTCTTACCCATGAAATCAAATACTCACTCTAAAAAGAAATTCCTGACCAAAATTAATCCTGCCAGTGGTTTTTCTCTTGTCAAAGTTGCAAATCCTTTCTTTCCTGTTTGAAACTCCATTACTGAATTTGAATTTCAAAAGATATGGCTTGGTGGAGGGCCCCAGACCATCTTGTGACCTGATTCCAGTAGATCTCAGTAAAAGGGGGAGGGCAGAGTTCAATCAATCATGTTAAGACTAGCCAATGGCTGATCTTCTATATTTCTCCCTCTTCTTCTCTTTTTAAGCCTCATTGTACCTAGATTCATTGGAAAAAACAAAAAACCTGTTGCCCTGGAGTCAATTCTGACTCATAGTGACCGTATAAGACAGAGTAGAACTGCCCCACACAGTTTCCAAGGAGTGCCTGGTGGATTTGAACTGCCAGCCTTTTGATTAGCAGCCACAGCTCTTAACCACTAAAAAAAAAAAAAAAACCACTACGCCTTCGAATTAATTGCTTTTTCTGGAATCAAAATGGCCTCCCTATATGCTTATAGAATAACTGCTTAGAATAAACCTTATGTTCAAATTTAATTGAGTTTTGATTATTTTTAACACTTCTACGAACTCTTCTGAACTTTTTTGGTTAAGTGTTTTGCTTTTCCATTTCACGAACTCACTCATGCACTAAAAGCTCGCTATGTGGTAATGACAATCCTTTTAAAACATAAATAAAAGCAAAAACAAATGGACTGTTACTACACATGAAATTGCAGATCCTGAAATCGAAATATTTACTGGCTTCTCAATATAGTACATTCATCTGTCTGTTGCCATTGAATATTTAGCCTCACAAATTTCCTCTCCTTTCTTCATAGTAAAGACTATCAACTTTGTATCATGTCCCTCTTCCCTGCTTCTGTTTTGACTTCTCTTCCTGCCAGAGGCTCTCTCCCTATCAACAAGGTCTGCTCACAGGGTTTCTCCTCTTCTCCAAACACTGTCTTGAGAGTCAGTTGGCCCTCCTTGATAATATACATTTCTTGACTTTCCTAGAGACTGATAGTTTAGTGGTTAAATGTGCATGTGCTCTGAAGCCATTCTGTCTTTAAATTCTAATTCTGCCATTTACCGGCTGGGTAACTCTAGAGAAGTTCCTTAATGTATTTGTGCTTCAATTTCCCCATGTGAAGAGTGGAGGTACCTCTTCTCAAGGCTGTCCTAAAGACTGAGATGATGCTTAGAAGGTATTTAAGACTTAATAGGCAAACCTGTTCACAGGAAGAGCTCGACCAATGTTGGCTGTTATTTTATTATTATTTTATTGTGATCCCTGTCAGAGCAGTCAGTGGTGATAGCCAGGCATCATTTAGGTTACTGGACTCAGTCTGGTGGAGGTCGTGGTAGTTGTGGTCCATTAGTCCTTTGGACTAATCTTTCCCTTGTGTCTTTCATTTTCTTCATTCTCCCTTGCTCCTGAAGGGCTGAGACCAGTGGAATATCTTAGATGGCTACTCACAGGCTTTTAAGACCCCAGACACTACTCATCAAAGTGGAATGTAGAATATTGTCTTTATAAACTATGTTATGCCAATTGAGCTAGATGTTCCCTGAGACCATGGTCCCCACAGCCCTTAGCCCAGTAATTCGGTCCCTCAGGGAGTTTGCGTGTGTCTATGGAGCTTCCATGACCTTGCTTTGTACAAGTTGTGCTGGCTTCCTTAGGATGGTGTACAGTCTTACTGTTTATCAGAGTTTCCACTTATCTGTTGTCTATTTAGTGTTTTTCCATCCCCACCCCTCCTCTTCCTCGTAACCATCAAAGATTGTTTCTTTTTGTGTGTAAACCTTTTCATGAGCTTTTATAGTAGTGGTCTTATACAATATTTGTCCTTTTGTGATTGACTTATTTCACTCAGCATAATGCCCTCCAGATTCATCCATGTTGTGAGATGCTTCCCATATTCATCATTGTTCTTTACCGTTAGGTAGTACTCCATAGTGTGTATGTACCATAGTTGTTTATCCATTCATCTGTTGATGGGCATCTAGGTTGTTTCCATCTTTTTGCTATTGCGAACAATGCTGCAATGAACATGGGTGTGCATATGTCTACTCGTGTGATGACTCTTATTTCTCTAGAATATATTCCTAGGAGTGGGATTGCTGGATCATATGGTATTTCTATTTCTAGCTTTCTAAGGAAGCGCCATATCATTTTCAAAAATGGTTGTACTATTTTGCATTCTCACCAGCAGTGCATAAGAGTTCCAATCTCTGAGCAGCCTTTCCAACATTTGTTATTTTCTGTGTTTTGATTTGTGCCACTAAATGCAGGAGTGAGATGGTATCTCATTGTGGTTTTGATTTGCATTTCTCAAATGGCTAGTGATTGGGAGTATTTCCTCATGTATCTGTTACCACCTGAATGTCTTCTTTGGTGAAGTGTCTGTTTCCTTTACCCATTTCTTAATAGGATCATTTGTCTTTTGGTTGTAGAGGTGTTGGATTTTCCTGTAGATTTTACAGATTAGACCTTTGTCAAATTTGTAGTAGCCCCAAATTTTTTCCCAGTCCGTAGGTTCTCCATTAATTTTTTTGGTGAAGTCTTTTGATGAGCACAGAAGATAACAGTCATCCTGCTTATCTTCTGGAGTTTGTGTGTTGTTAGTTATTGTTTCTATCCTGTTAATGCCATGTATTAGGGCCTCTAGCATTGATCCAATTTTTTCTTCTATGATCTTTATAGTTTTTGATTTTATTTAGGTCTTTGATCCATTTTGAATTAGTTCTGGTGTATGGTATGAAGAATGGGTCCTGTTTCATTTTTTTGCAGATGGACATCCAGTTTTGCCAGCCCCATTTGTTAAAAAGATGGCCTTTTCCCCATTTGATGGACTTTGGGCCCTTGTTGAAGATCAGGTGACCATAGGTGGATGGATTTATATCTGGGTCCTCAATTCTGTTCCATTGGTCAATGTATTTGTCATTGTACCAGTGCTAGTCTGTTTTGACTACTGTAGCTATATAATAAGTTCTGAGAACAGATAGTGTGAATCCTCCTACTTTATTCTTCTTCCTCAGTAGTGCTTTACTTATCTAGGGCCTCCTCCCTTTCCATATAAAGTTAATGATTAGTTTTTACATCTCTTTAAAGAATGCTGTTAGTATTTGGATTGGAATTGCATTGTACTTTTAGATTGCTTTGGGTAGAATTGTCATTTTCACAATGTTGAGCTTACTTATCCATGAGCATGGTATGTTTTTCCATTTATGTAGATCTTTTTTGGTTTCTTGCAGTAGTGTTTTGTAGTTTTCTTTGTATTGGTCTTTTACATCCCTGGTTAGATTTATTCTTATGTATTTTTTTTCGGGGCTATTATAAAGGGTTGCTATGAGTCAGAATCGACTTGATGGCAATGGGCTTTTTTAAAAAATTATTATTATAAATGGTATTGTTTTCCTGATTTCTTTTTCATCATTCTCTTTATTGGTATACAGGTGGCTGTTAATTTTTTAAATGCAAAATAGTGTAAGTAGCAACATTTCATTCCTGAAAAACCAGGTATATACACTAACCAACACTAACATAAGCAAATCATGTAAACATTTACGTTTCCCTGAGATAAGATGACTCAATGGTTCAGAGCATGGACACTGGAAACCAGACTGTCTGGAAGTGAACTGCAACTTTGGCCACTTACTAGCTCCGTGTACCTCGGCATGTTACCTGGCCTAGTTTCCTGATGTGCAAAGTGTGGATCAGAGTAGCCTCTCTTATAGGGCTGTTGTGGGCATTAGATAAGTTAACGCATATAACAAGCCAAAATAATATGTTAACCACTCCTGTTATTAGTACGATTATTATTGTTTGGAGTTGAATTTTTACCTTGATATATATCCCTGGATGGTGCAAATGGTTAATATGCTTGACTGCTAACTGAAAAGTTAAAGGTTAAAGTCCACACAGAGGCTCCTCAGAAGAAAGATCTGGAAATCTGCTTCTGAAAAATCAGCTACTGAAAACCATATGGAGCACAGTTATGACACACATGGGGTCATCATGAGTTGGAGTCAATTCGATGGCAACTGGCTTTTTTTGTGCTTTGGCATATTGATATATCTGTATTTGTGCATCTAATTGCTGTATTTAATGCTTGCCCTCATTTAGCACAGAATTTATAATAGGGAAGGGAGCATATTTAAGAAATTTCTCAGAGAACACTAGAATCAGTGTTATTAACAAGATTACTTATAATTACCTTTAAAAACCCAATGGATGTCCCTCTTTCTTCCTTCCAACTACTTTACGAATGTTCGTGAAACCCTGGTAAGTCACAGCTCTTAAAGCCATAGCTTGTTCTCTCCTCCAGGAAGCTATGAGGCTTTCTGTCTCTTAGTTCGTGGACTGATGGTCTTGAGTGAGTCTCCAGCAGACAGAGTCTATCATCAGGCTTTACATGACTTTATTACCACAAATTTAATAGTCTTGGTCCTAATTACCCATACAGGTGTTTGTTGTAATGAAATAAGACAGCCAAGTATGATGTATGCTTCCTCTCTCTACCAAAGGGAAGTAGACTGCAGAACCCAGAAGGCAATTTATAATACAGATCTCATCAACACACACATTCCCAGCCCCCACTAGAGAAGTAATAACCAAGCATTAAAGCATTTAGAGGATGTGCCATCCATCACTGAATGGCTGACATCGGTTAGCCACAAATGACAGAGCAGTAAGGGAGAGCCAGAGATGGGCTGAATCATGGGATTTTAGGGCTTTCTAAACTGCAGAAGTGAGTGAACAGATTATTCTTCAGCTTAAAACTTTTTACAGTTGACTCTGCCACTGGAAAAAGTCCTGCTGCATAGCATGAGCTATGAGACCCTGAGGCCTTCTGTGGCCTGTCTCCCCTCATCTCTCCGCCTCCAGAGTGTGATTTGTGGGTCTTGGAATGAATCTGACTGTCCTACTTCCTGGCCTCTGACAGAAATGCCTTTCCTCCAGTTTTCCAACTGGTAAACACCTTCTCATGTTTCAAATCTCATTGCAAGTTGCTCCTCTGAGAAGCATTTCTTGAATGGCTCCTGTCTCTCTTGGGTCTCCATTTTGCCCTAATTGTCCTATCAGGGCCTGCCTTCTCCTTACAAACAGTGAAGGGCCACCTCTGGTAAGCCCCTGTGTCCACAGTACCCAGAGCAGGGCCTGGCACATAGAAGGTGCTCAATAAACTTCTGGCGTTTATTGAAAGGAACCGTCAAATCAAACCAAACTCATTGCCATTGAGTTGATTCCAACTCATCGTAAGACCATGTGTTATAGAGTAGAATTAACCCATAGGGTTTCATGGCTCTAATCTTTATGGAAGCAGATTGCCAGGACTTTCTTCCATAGTGCTGCTGGGTGGGTTTGAGCTGCAACCTTTAGGTTAGTAGTCAAGTACAAACAGCTTGTGCCACCCAGGAAGCTGAAAGGAAACTTACCAAAAAACAAACCAAACCGTTGCATGGAGTCAATTCCGACTCCTAGGGACCCTGTAGGACAGGGTAGAACTGTCCCATAGGGTTCCCAAGGGTATAAATCTTTTTTTTTTAAGGTTGTAAATCTTTATGGGAGCATACTGCCACACCTTTCTCTCACAGAGTGGCTGATAGGTATGAATCTCTGACCTTTCAGTTAGCAGCTAAGCACTTAACCACTGTGCCGTTGGTTGCTAACCGAAGATTGGTGGTTTGAACCCACCAGCCACTCCGTGGGAGAAAGATGTGGCAGTCTGCTGCCATAAAGATTTACAGCCTTGGGAACCCTATGGGGGCAGTTCTACCCTGTCCTATAGGGCCACTAGGAGTTGGAATCAACTTAATGGCAATGGGAAAGGAAACTTAGACATCGACTATTGATCAAGAGGCAGTCCTTTGAACAGAACAAGGGGATACTGCATGGTTTAAAGTCAGGAAAGGTGTATGTCAGGGTTGTATCCTTTCACAATACTTATTCAATCTGTATGCTGTGCAAATAATCTGAGAAGTTGGACTGTATAAGGAAGAATGTGGCATCAGGATTCGAGGAAGGCTCTTTAACAACCTACATTATGCAGATGACAACCCTGCTTCCTGAAAGTGAAGAGGACTTGAAGCACTTACTGATGAAGATCAAAGACTACAATCTTCAGTATGGATTACACCTCAACATAAAGAAGACAAAATCCTCACAACTGGACCAATAAGCAACATCACGATAAATGGAGAAAAGACTGAAGTTATCAAGGATTTCATTTTACTGGGATCCACAAACAACAGCCATGGAAGCAGCAGTCAAGAAATCAAAAGACGTATCGCACTGGGCAAATCTGCTGCAAAAGACCTCTTTGGAGTGTTAAAAAGCAAAGATGTCACTTTAAGGACTAAGGTGCGCCTGATCCAAGCCATGGTGTTTTCAATTGCCTCATATGCATGTGAAAACTGAATGATGAATAAAGAAGACTGAAGAAGAATTGATGCCTTTGAATTATGGTGTTGGGGAAGAATATTGAATATACCATAGTCTGCCAAAAGAACAAACAAATCTATCTTGGAAGAAGCACAGCCAGAATGCTCCTTAAAAGTGAGGATGTTAAGACTTGGTGTCACATACTTTGGACATGTTATCAGGAGGGACTGGTCCCTGGAGAAGGACATCAGACTTGCTAAAATAGAGGGTCAGAGAAAGAAAGGAAGACCCTCAACGAGATGGATTGCCACAGTGGCTGTAACAATAGGCTTGAGCATAACAAGAATTTTGATAATGGCACAGGATCTGGCAGTGTTTCATTCTCTTTTACATAGGGTCCCTATGAGTCTGAATTGAGGCTCCAGTGCACCTAACAACAACCCATTTGTTTTGCAGATGAAGACCCTGAAGTCCAGAAAGGTGAAGTGATTTCCTCAAAGTCACCCAGCTAGCTGGCTGAATAAAAAAAAACAAAAAACAAAAAAACCCAGTGCTGTCGAGTGGATTCCGACTCATAGAGACCCTATAGGACAGAGTAGAAATGCCCCCATAGAGTTTCCAAAGAGCACCTGGCAGATTCAAACTGCTATCCCTTTGGTTAGCAGCCATAGCATTTAACCACTACACCACCAGGGTTTCAGCTGGCTGAACAAAACAGCTGGGATAAAATCCAACCCTTCTGACCTAGATTGGTGTTCTCTCTCCACTAGTTTTTTTTGCCAGTGAAAACATTTTCTTCTTTTTTTAAATTTTATTGAGCTTTAGGTGAAACTTTACAGCTCAAGTTAGTTTTTCATTGAAAAATCTATGCACGCACTGAAAACCTTTTTTCAAAGTGAGTCTTTTAGGAATCCCAGTTCTGTATATGAAAGAGCACTGAGCGCCAATGACCCAATCGAAGGCTCAGAACCCTGCCCCGACCCGTTTTCCTTGCCCCTCCTCCATGTTGTTCCTCAGCAGCAGTAACTCTAAGGATTCTTGGAGTCTAACTTGAAAACTAGCCCACTACTCCATGACACCCCCTCAATAAGATAAAACCTTTCCAACTAAACCAAGTTCTCCTGCCAGGAAGTAAGCACCGGAAGCCTGTTGTGAAAAAGTAGGAAGCTAACTAGGTTAGTAGAGGATCAGATAAACTGGCCTGGGGAATGAAAGGATTAGGATTTCAAGGAGGAAAGGTCATCACAATTGATTTGACTCTAACCTGGGGTGATGACAAGACTTCAACAGATACAGAATTATCCAGAAACCAGGTGTGTCTCAGTCCTGGTCTGGGCCCATTCAGTAAGTTAGAAATATTCAAAATATGCACATGACTCCATTCCAAGGTAAAATGAAGTTTCAGTCAAGCTACTCTGGTAATGACCAGGACAAGAAAACCCTATGGCCTTAGAGAACATTGCCTCAGAAACCAGGCTTTGTAAATGCTGTATGGCCATGGACAATGTTTCTCCAGTTGTGGCCCTGGGCCTCCCTGGACCACAATCACTCGGGTATTTGCGGAAATGCAGATTCCAAGGAGCCACTTGGACTTACTGAATCATCATCAAGCTCTCCAGGTGATTCTTACTCATATTAAAGTTTAAGATTATTAGTGCTTATTTATGAGCACCAGGGCTTTGGAATCTGGCAGATGAAAGCTTAAATCCTGGACTGCCGCTTCCTAGAAGTGGCCAAGTCATTTTACTTGCTGTAGCTTTGGTTTTCTCACCTGTATAATGGATGGAATGCCAATTTTACAGGGTTATTTTTGAGGAATGAAGGTCAAACACTTAGCTCAGTGCCTGGAACGTAGTAGGTGTTTTATAGCAGCAGCTGTTATTACTGTTGATTCAATGGCATGCTCCCCATTGATAATCTCTGTTCTCTCGGCAGCTGGTTGGGGGTGATTTGCCTGTGAGCAGAGGCCAGGCCACCCAAGGTAGCTGCAGGTGGCCCTTGGAATCAGGTGCTATAAATGGGGTCACCCAACCATGTGCTCTGCTTTATTTCTCCTTTCTCCCTCCTCTCCTCACACTCTCATTTCCTTTTCCCTCTTTTCTTTCTTCTTTTCCTGTTTTGGAGAGTCTCCTGACTCCAGGGGGGTGGCTGAGCCCAGAGGGTGGTCTAAGCCTAAATAAGGAGGCTGGGTGGGGGTAAGAGTAGTATGGAGCCTCTGGTCCTGTAGTCCTAAATCCTTGCTGGTTGGAGAGATGGAAAGTCCTAGGCATTTGACAGAGTTTATTCCTCAGAGGGAGAAAAGGGTGGCAGAAAACCCATACCATAAAGCTTTAAGTTGGAGAGAAGAAGAAGGAAAAAGTTCACTTAGAAAACCTCAAAATTAACAAACATCATCAAAGAGCAAGAGAGAAAGACGGACATGAAATCTGTGATGGAGAGGCTTGAAATTCTTCAGGGTTGCATGCGGTTGCTTAGAGCCTCCAGGAGTATGCTTTAGTCCATGGAGGCCCCATAAGATTTCTTCCCTGTATCCTCCTGGGCAAGGAGCCCTGGTGGTGCAGTGGTTAAGTGCTTGTCTGCCAAAAGGTGGGCAGTTCGAAGAAGAAGGATGTGGCAGTCTGCTTTTGTAAAGATTACAGCCTTGGCAACACTATGACAGACCCTTTGTCCTATAGGGTCACTATGAGTCAGAATTGACTCAACGGCAAGAGGTTTTTTTTTTTTTTTTTTATCCTCCAGGGCATGTTTATGCTCTTTCTGGCCAAGAGCAAGGAGAGAGTTGGCAAGGGAGATTCGGGTGCCAGTGGAGGCCCAGACACAGCTGGAGGGAAAAGCTTGGGCTGTGGAGTGCTAGCCAGGAGGCCAGCATTTAACACTCATGCCCCCCTGGTGAGAGATGAGAGGAAATAAAATATGGAGGGATTGAGAAAAGTAGTTTCTAATGCCTCCCTGTGAATTTTTTTCCTACTTTGAGAAATAATAAAATACACAATTCACATAGTTTCTTAGTGCTTATTTGGATTTGTTGTTGTTGTTGTCAGGTGCTGTGGAGTCTCAGTTCGGACTCATAGAGACCCTGTGTACAACAGAATGAAACACTGCCCTATCCTGGGCCATCTTCACAGTCGTTGTTATGCTTAAGCCCATTGTTGCAGCCACTGTGTCAATCCATCTTGTTGAGGGTCTTCCTCTTTTTCAATGACCCTCTACTTTACCAAGCATGATGTCCTTCTCCAGGGACTGATTCCCTCATGGTAAAGTGTCCAAAGTATGTGAGATGTAGTCTTGCTATCCTTGCTTCTAAGGAACATTCTGGCTGTACTTCTTCTAAGACAGGTTTGTTCATTCTTTTGGCAGTCCATGGTATATTCAATATTCTCCAGCGCCACAATTCAAAGTTGTCAATTCTTCAGTCTTCCTTATTCGTCATTTAGTTTTCACAGGCATATGAGGCGATTAAAAGCATCATGGCTTGGATCAGGTGAACCTTAATCCTTAAAGTGACATCTTTGCTTTTCAACACTTTAAAGAGGTCTTTTGCAGCAGATTTGCCCAGTGCAATACGTCTTTTGATTTCTTGACTGCTGCTTCCATGGCTGTTGATTGTAGATCCAAGTAAAATGAAATCCTTGACAACTTTAGTCTTTTCTCCATTTATTGTGATGTTGCTTATTGGTCCAGTTGTGAGGATTTTTGTTTTCTTTATGTTGAGGTGTAATCCATACTGAAGATTGTAGTCTTTGGTCTTCATCAGTAAGTACTTCAAGTCCTCTTCACTTTCAGCAAGGAAGTTTGTATCGTCTGCATAATGCAGATCGTTAACGAGTCTTCTTCCAATCCCAGTGCCCCATTCTTCTTCATATAGTGCTGCTTCTTAGATTATTTGCTCAGTATACAGATTAAATAAGTATGGTGAACGGATAAAAGAAAACCAAAAAGAAAAAGAAAACCAAAAGGGAAGAAGAACACGCTTGGCATTTCTCAAGCTGAAAGAACTGAAGAAAAAATTCAAGCATTGAGTTGCAATATTGAAGGATTCTATGGGGAAAACATTAAATGTTGCAGGAAGCATCAAAAGAAGATGGAAGGAATACACAGCGTCACTATACCAAAAAGAATTGGTTGACTTTCAACCACTTCAGGAGGTAGCATATGATCAGGAACCAATGGTACTGAAGGAAGAAGTCCAAGTTGCACTGAAGGCATTGGCGAAAAACAAGGCTCCAGGAATTGATGGAATACCAATTGAGATCTTTCAAGGAACTGATGCATCACTGGAAGTGCACACTCATCCGTGCCAAGACATTTGAAAGACAGCTAGCTGGCCAGCCAACTGGAAAAGATCCATATTTATGCCTATTCCCAAAAAAGGTGACCCGACCAAATGCAAAAATTATGGAACAATATCATTAATATCACATGCAAGTAAAATTTTGCTGAAGATCATTCAAAAGCGGCTGCAGAAGTATATCAACAGGCAGCTGCCAGAAATTCAAGCTGGATTCAGAAGAGGATCCAGGGATATTATTACTGATGTCAGATGGATCCTGGCTGAAAGACAGTACTAGAAAAATGTTTACCTGTGTTTTATTAACTATGCAAAGGCATTTGTCTGTGTGGATAATAACAAATTATGGATAACATTATGAAGAATGGGAATTCCAGAACACTTAATTGTGCTCATGAGGAACATGTACGTAGATCAAGAGGCAGTTGTTTGGATTGAACAAGGGGATATTGTGTGGTTTAAAGTCAGGATAGGTGTGCATCCGGGTTGCATCATTTCACCATACCTATTCAATCTGTATGCTGAGCAAATAATCTGAGAAGCTGGATTATATCAAGAAGAATGTGTTCTTCCTTGTAGGAGTATGGATATTATCCTATCACTGACAACATTGTACTTCAGGGTAGTTCTCAAAATGTTCTTTTTGATAGTGAAAATGATGCCATTCCTCTTCAATTTGTCATTCTTGGGATAATAGGCCATATGATTGATTCAAAATGGCCAATACCAGTCTATTTTAGCTCATTAATGCCTAGGATATCTATGTTTACGCGTTCCATTTCATTTTCGATGATTTCTAATTTTCTTAGATTCATACTTTGTGCATTCCGTGTTTCTATTATTAATGGATGTTTGCAGCTGTTTCTTCTTATTTTGAGTCATGCCACATCAGCAGATGAATGTCCTGAAAGCTTTACTGCATACATGTCATTAAGGTTGCCTCTACTTTGAGGACAGAGTCCTGGTGGCATAGTGGTTAAGAGCGCGGTTGCTAACCAAAAGGGCAGTTGAAATCCACCAGCTGCTCCTTGCAAACCCTGTGGGGCATTTCTACTCTGTCCTGTAGGTTCGAGTTGATGGTATCCAACAACTACTTTGAGGAGGCAGCTCTTCCCCAGTTGTATTTTGAGTGCCTTCCAACCTGAGGGGCTCATCTTCTGGCACTATACCAGACAATGTTCCACTGCTATTCATAAGGTTTTCACTGGTCAATTTTTTTCAGAAGTAGACTGCCGGGTCCTTCTTCCTGGTCTGTCTTTGGAAACTCCACTGAAACCTGTCCACCAAGGGTAACCCTGCTGGTGTCTGAAATACTGGTGGGAAAGCTTCCAGTATCATAGCAACACATAAGCCACCACAGTACAACAAACTGACAGACATGTGGTGGTATTTGGATCTAAGCAATTTTTTTTTAGTGTAGGCTCCAATATTTTCCCAACCTTTTATTTTGAAAAATTTTAAGCCTACAAAAAAGTATAGTACAACAAAGTCCTGTTGCCCTTCACCTAGATTCACCAGTTGACATTTTGGCATGTGTTTGCCATGCTCTCTGTTGTTGTAGTTGTTAGTTGCTGTCTTAGTCATCTAGTGCTGCTATAACAGAAATACCATAGGTAGACGGCTTTAACAAAAAGAAATTTATTTCTTCATAGTAAAGTAGGCTAAAAGTCCAAATTCAGGGTGTTACCTCCAGGGGAAGGCTTTTTTCCTCTGTCAGCCTTCTTGTCAATCTTCCCCCGGACTAGGAGCTTCTCTGTACAGGGACCCCGTGTCCAAGGGATGCACTCTGCTCCTGGTACTGCTTTCTTGGTGGTATGAGGTCCCCCTGTCTACTCACTTCCCTTACTTTTTTATCTCTTGAGAAATAAAAGGTGGTGCAGGCTACACCCCAGGGAAACTCCGTTTACATTGGATCAGGGATGTGACCTTACGGGTGTTACAATTTCACCCTAATCCTCTTTAACATAAAATTACAATCACAAAATGGAGAACAACCACACAATATTGGAAATCATGGCCTAACCAAGTTGACACATATTTTGAGGGGGATACATTTCAATCCATGAAAGTTGCCATCAAGTCAACTCTGATTTGTGGTGACCTAAAAAAAAAAAACAAAAACTTTTTTTTTCTTTAATGTCCAAGAGAAAGAAACGTTTCCTGGGTCCTGATCCATCTTCATGATTGTTGATATGTTTGAGCCCATTATTGTGGTTACTGTGTCAATCCATCTCAGTAAGGGTTTCCCTTTTTCTGCAAACCTGCTTTACTGATCATGTCTTTTCTATCGACTGGTTTTTCCTGAAACCCAGTGTCCAAAGTAAGTAAGACAAAGTCTCACCATCCTGGCTTCTAAGGAGCATTCTGGTTATATTTATTAAATTTGATTGTTTTTGTTGAGAATATATACAGCAAAACATATACCATTTTCAACAGTTTCTACATGTACAATCCAGTGACATTGATTACATCCTTTGATTTAAGCAGTTCAAAATAACTCTTGAGGGCTTTATAGGCATGAAGGAAGACGTCCAAGTGCTGGAAATACAACTCCATTTGGCATAATTCTTTGGCTGGAAGGCGAGGGAAGGTGCCAACAGCAGCCTTCACAGGTTAGAACCCAGGAGACGATTATTTTTTGTTTTATGGGTGTGTTCATACCCTGAGTCAAATCACATCCCCAGGAAGGACATCTCACTAAAAATGGGGTATTTTACCAAAAAGCTTATAAGTCAGCTGTAATTCTTGTTCCCTGTAAGATCTTTGGCTGCAGTTTTAAGGTTTCTCTATAATGATAATAGCTACCGTTACTGAGTACTAACTGTATGCCAGGTGTTACGCTGTCCAACCACCATAGATAGCCCTAAGTGACAAGTAATATCATTAACTCCATTTACCAATGAGAAAATGAATTCAATGATTATCACTCTGGGTAGTAGCCATATTATGGAGTCTCTGGGTGGCACAAACAGTTAAGGGCTTGGCCATTAACTGAAAGACTGGCAGTTTGAACCCATCCAAGTTACCTTAGAAGAGAGGCCTGGCAATCTGCTTCCAAAAGTGCACAGCCATGAAAACCCTACGGGGAGCAGTTCTACTCTGCAACACATGAGGTGGCCATGAGTTGGAATCAACTGGATGGCAACTAGTTTGGTTTTTTAGTAGCCACGCTACTGTAAGGACAACAAAGAAAAAAACCAGTTGCCTTTGAGTAGATTCCAACTCAGGGTAACCCCATACCTGTCAGAGTAGAATTGAGCTCCATAGGGTTTCCAGTGGCTATGATCTTTTGGATGTTGATCACCAGACTTTCTGAGTGGGTGGACTCAAATTGCCAACATTTCAGTTAATACCTGAGTGCTTACTGTTAGTGGCATCTAACAAAGAGCAAATGCAAAAGAGATCTGGCTTTGTTGTTTTCTTGAGCGTTCTACTTTGATATTACTTTCCCAGATAACCCTGAGGCTTGCCTATCAGTTCACTTCTTTCTCTGCTCTGAACTGATGGAGACTCAATTAATACAAAATTATTAGCTTGAAGCCTAATGAATGGCATCTAAAAATGTTTATAAAAAATGCCCTGAAAGAGTTTGTACTTTAATAATTATAGGACAAAGTTGTACATAGAAGATTTTATATCACAGCAAAAAATTGAAATTGATTTTAATGTCTTAAATAAGAGATTGGTTAAATACATTATGGTACTTTCATATAGCCACTTAAAATGAGTATATGGCTCTATATTAAGTGAGTGATATCCATGACATATTAAATGAAAAAGCAGGTTATAAAATAGCAGGAATAGTATGATGTCATTTTTTACAATAAAATATATTTACTCTACTCCAGTGGCACTGTGGAAGAAAGGGCCTGCTGACTTATTTCTGTTAAGGTTGTTGTTAGGTGTCATCGAGTCGATTCTGACTGAGCCAAGAAAACCCTACAGAGTAGTTGTATTCTGTAACATGTGGGGTTGCCTCGAGTTAGAATCAATTCAAGGGCAATTAACAACAACAACAACAATATACATAGGAAAAAATGTGGAAGAATCCATTCCTAAAATATAATACTACTTAAGTGCTGAATTAATAGATTTGGATGTTTTTCACTTTTTGTATTGTCTTTTAATTTTTTTCTTTGGGCTTTCACATTATCATTACTTTTTTTTTCTTAATTTTATTGTTGTTGAGGATATACCCAGCAAAACAAACACCAATTCAACCGTTTCTACATGTACAATTAGTGATGTTGATTACATTCTTTGAGTTATGGGACCATTCTCACCCCCCTGTTCTGAGTTGTTCCTTCCCCATTAACATAAATTTATTGCCCCCTAAGATTCCTATCCAATCTTTTGAGTTGCTGTTGTCAGTATAATTCCATATAGATAGTTCTTAAATGAGCATAATGTTCAAGGCAGACATTCTTTACTAGTCAAGCTAAACTATTGTTTGGTTTTAAGAAGACTTCAGGGGATATTTTTGGTTTAAGGTTTACAGATGATCTTAGGACAATAGTTTCAGTGGTTTACCCAGCCCCCATGGCTCCAGAAAGTCTGGAGTCCATGAGAATTTGAAATTCTGTTCTGCATTTTCTCCCTTTTGATCAAAGATTCTTCTGTAGAATCTTCCATCAGAATGTTCAATAATGGTAGCCAGGTACCATCCAGTTTTTCTGGTTTCATGGCAAAGGAGGCAGTTGTTCATGGAGGAAATTAGCCACACATTTCCTCCAATTCCTGATTTTCCTTCCTCTGTTGCTCCAGTTGAATAGAGACTAATTGTTGTGCCTTGGATGGTTGCTTGCAAGTTTTTAAGTCCTCAGGCATTACTGAACAAACTAGGAGATAGAACAGAAGTACTAAATGCCTTATTAGGTTAATTGACTGGGATGTCCCATGAAACCATGACTCTAAACCTCCAAACCAAAGAGCCAAGTCCCATGATGCATTTGGTTATACATGAGCAGCTTCAGCAGTTACTCTTCTTCTTTTTGTCATTGTAGATATAACACACAACTTTTTCAATTCAACTTTTTACAGGTATACAGCTTATTGTCAGCACTTAACATAATCAGCTGTGCAACGCTACCCTTAATCGATGCGGTTTTTCCATCAACGTACACCAAAACTCAGTACTCCATAAACAATAATTCTCTCTTTCCCCCTCCATCCTGCTCCTGTAACTACTACTACTACTAATGCCCTGATAGGGTTTCCAAGGAGCAGCTGGTAGATTTGAACTGCCAACCTTTTGGTTAGCAGCCAATCACTTGATCACTGTGCCACCAGGGCTCCTTATATAAGTGAGGTCATACAATATTTGTGCTTTTGTGATTGACTTATTTCACTTAGCAAGTCTTCAAGCTTCATCCATATTGTAGCATGTATCAAGACTTCATTTCTCCTAATGGCTGAGTAGTATTTCATTGTATGTATGTATCACATTTTGTTTATCCATTCATCTGTTGATGGCCATTTAGGTTGTTTCCACCTTTTGGCTATTGTGAATAATGCTACAATGAACATTGGTATACAAATCTCTGAGTCTCTGCTTTCAAATATTTTGGATATATGCCTAGGAGTGGAATTGCTGGGTCATATTTTTTATGGTAGCTCTATTTTTAGTTTTTAGTGGAACCACCACACTGTTTTCCGCAATGGCTATACTATTTTGTATACCCACCAACAATGGATAAGGGTTTCAATTTCCCCATATCCTCACCAATATTTGTCATTTTCTTTTTAAAAAATCTTAGCCATCCTAGTGGGAGTGAAATGGTGTCTCGTTGTGGTTTTGATTTGCATCTCTCTGATGGCTAATGATGTTGAGCATCTTTTTGTATTGTCTAAGTTTTTTTTTAACTATGATCTGAGCATACATTATTTTATAATCGGTAAAAAAAAGTGCTATTATCATTTTGAAAGTTAAATGCCTTAAAAAGAGAAGAAAATTAAATATTCCACCATCCTCAATGTCTCCTTGGATATTTCTTTCTCTAGGAGAGTGATTAGGAGAAAATCTGAAGACTGTGAGCCCACCAAACGGATGGCCATGATTGTATTTCTATGTGTCCCTTTTAGCACCTCCACATACACTCAATACATTCCTCAATGCAGCATACAATACATTCTTACTGTGTGAATAAATAAACACTGAAAAGGAAACTTGTGCTCAATATGCAAAATATTGCAAAAGAAGAGCACTTTCATGAGGACTGCAAGAAGCCATAAGAATGGAAAAGAAAAACTTCCAATTTCTTTTTTTTAGATTCCTGATAGCAGGATTAACTTGTGTTCAAAGTGACTCAATGAGTCCTCTGAGATCCTAGAATCAAGGCAGGTAGGGGAGGAGCTGCTTTACAGTCACTGTAAGAACTACCCCCCTCCCCCATTTCCCATCAACCTGTCTACACAGTATCTTTTTTCTTCATTATTGTTGATTTGGGGCTGTCACAGATGGGAGGGCTGAATAATGCTCCCAACAGCATGCGCCATTTCTCCCCCGTCCATCCCTTCACTGTAACAAGTCATTCTTTTTCCATTGGTAGGAAAGAGATTTCTTGTTCTTGGGCAGACCTCTCAACCTCAAGCAAGGCCTGATGATTTTATTTATAATTCAGGAGAAGGAATGTCTCTTAGCCAACACAACCCCCCAAAAACCGAGTGTCCTCGAGTCGATTCTGACTCATAGTGACCCTATAGGAAGGAGTAGAACTGCCCCATAGAGTTTCCAAGGATTGCCTGGCGGATTCAAACTGCTGACCATTTGGTTAGCAGCCATAGCACAAGAGAATGCCAATTCAGTGACCATTCAAAACACCCTTAGTTTTGTAATTGGATGTCTCTGATATGAGAGGAAAGTTGGAATGTAAGTAGGCAGGGCATCAGATTGACAAAAAGGTTCAACAGAGCTGCAATAGGTGCTTCAGTAGCTATGCTAGAAAATAGAAATCATCTACTACAGGACATTAAGACAAAAATTTCTACAAACATTCAGTGACCACCTGTTCTGTGGCAGGCACACTATGATGGTGGCGGTCATAGCTGAGGGGCTGCCTGGTGCCATGTTCTCATCTATTCTCAATCAGCCTATGGGGAAGAGAAGTACAAACGGTGCCTCCACAAGCCTTGCCTCCTTGGGAGCCACATTCAATCTCTATTTTGAGTAAAAATCAACCAAACAAATAAAGCCCAAAGGTGGTCCTCACTGCTAACCTAAATCTGGTGGCAGCTCAGCCTCGTGGGCCTGTGTCTGCTGAAGACCATTTTGGAAGAGCCTGGCTTCCCCACAGTTTCTCCACCAGCCCGTGGCCCAAGACTGTTTCTCTCCTGATAGCAGTTTTACCTCAGCTCTGCCAGTGAGGTTTACAGCAGGCAGGTGTTCAGAACCTGCTGAGGGGGAGCATACTGACTGTCAGATTTAAAGGGACAAGGGCGCAGCCAATTTAGCAGTTCAGCTTCAGACCCTCCATGTTAATATTAGGCCAGGAGCTCTGGGGCCTGGCTACTGCTCAAGGCAGTGACTGTGCATTTTTTTCTGAACTCCACAGGAAGTCTGGAGGGAGCATCTGGAGAGCAGATTCAGATGAACAGGCCTAATGGCCTGATGGCTACTTAGAGCCTTTTGTCAGGGCCTACAATTATGCTCTGCAGGGGTGGGGTGGGGCAGATGGAATGCTTTCAGTATCTTTCTGCTGAACTGTGAAATATTCTTCTTAGATTTTTTTTAATCCCAAGGAATGATTGAGAGAGAAGAGAGAAGAAAAAAACACTCCCAAGAAATATAACTAGAATTGTTCTTTTATAAGAAAAACTGATTGTACTTAAATTATTTTGAAAAGGGTGCAGCATACCCGGTAGAGTGCACTGGCTTGAATTCTTTTTTAAAAAATTCTACTCTATCAAGGCAATATGTGCACACAGTTAAAAAAATCAAATCATATAAATGATATTGTGATGAAAAGAGCCAGCCTCCCACCCCACTTCATCCGTACTCCCTGGAGATAATCTCTTCTAATAGTTTCTAGCTTTATTACAGTAATTACTACAATAATCTAAATAATATGCCTATGTTCCCCTCTTGGACCCCTGGTGGCACAGTGGTTGAGAGCTATGGCTGCTAATCGAAAGGTCAGCAGTTCAAATCCACTAGCCACTCTTTGGAAAACCCATGGAACAGTTCTACTCTGTCCTGTAGGGTTGCTATGAGTTGGGATTGACTTGATGGCAATGAATTTTTTTTTTTATTCCTCTATTTATAAATTTATCGATTTTAAACAATATCTTCTGAGTCCCCTTTATAAAAGTGAAATTTACCTCCATTACAGCTCACCTTCTTTCTCTCCCAGTTTTCAATTGGTTGCCTTTATGAGTTTTTCCCTTGTTACATCAACATTAGTCAGAGTATCAACTTGCTTCTTGTGATGGTTAAGATTATGTGTCAACTTGGCTGGCCCATGATTCTCAGTGTTTTGGCAATTGTGTGATGTTACGTTACTTCCCCGTTCAGATTGACATGATGGGATATGCTGTGAGTATCCAGTTGGTTGAAGGCAAGTTTCCTTGTGTGTGTGGTCTGCATTGAGTATGGGTGGACATTCTGGCAGGGCTCAGAGGCTTTTGCTCATTCTGAATCCCACAGCTGGCTCCTGTTCATCTGACCTCTGGTTCTTGGAACTTGAGCTAGCAGCTTACCTATCGTCTTGCCTGCCCGTCTTAGGATTCGTCAATCTTCACAGCCTGTGAGCAAGAGCCTTGCCCTCCAACTTGCCAGTCTTGGGTTTGCCAGCCCCAGCAGCTACGTGAATCAGGAGAAACCTCTATCCTGACTCATGGAATTGGAACATTCCAGCCTCTTCAACCCTGTGAGCCATTTCCTTGATATAAATTTCTCTCTCTATATATACTTTTATATGCTTTCCTGATTTTTTTTTTTTAGAGAACTCAGCCTAAGATGTCTCTATTTGAGGTGAAGCTATCATGTGCCTTCTCCTTTTACTTCCACCTTGTCACTTCTGACTTTCTGACATAAATCTGACTTTTCAAAAGTCAGTATGTGGATTTTCAGCAGATAAATTAATGAAAACAATTTAGAGAGGGGCCTCCTGTCTTCCTTCTCTTGGAAAACTCAGACTCGTCTTAAATATTACATTCTTTGAGAATGCTTTCTTAACATTTATCTTCTATATGCCTATATATGATTACTTATGCATCATTTGTACATATGACAATGACTCTATTGTAGTGTGATATATCTATTTATAAGGGTATCTTCCTTACCAACATTCTGGGTGCCACAAAGACAAGAACCAGGCATCTCATCTCTGCATTCCCATGACCTAGCAGAGTGCCTGGCACACAGTATGGCCTCAATGTCTATTTGCTGTGGAATGTATGTATGTAATATATGTATGTACTTCTCTATCATACATTTTTATATAATTACGCTGTTTACTGTTTGCGGGGGTGAAATGTTTTAAAATATGCCTGAACATGAAAAAAAAAAAAATTAACCAATGCTGTGTCTCTAATATCATGTCTGAAAGTGAGCTTGTATGTGTGTATAACTGAGGCTTTAGATCTTGGTAAGAGTGGTCAGAAGGGCTTTATGAGGGAGGATCAGCAGATGGCTGTCCTTCTGATGGCCACCCCAGAGGAAGTTTCAGCTTCCAGAATGAAAGGCTTAGGGCCCCTTTCCCCAGTCAGGTATGCCAGATCTGCTTTTCTTTGTAACTTGTTCTGACTATTGGGCTGTTGAGAGTTGGCTCAAACAAAACCCAAACCCAATCCAGAAACCACCACTAATAGATCAGTCTGCTCAACCTGAACCAAGATGGCCTGTTTCCAAATTTATCTCCAAAATTTTAGTTGTCATTGAAAGCTTTCCAGAGTTCTCCTGCTAAACTCTGTTCATATACAAAATGACTTTCCATTTTTAGGAGATGCCTTTTGGAAGTCATTAACAGTAGCAGAAGTTGTTGGTTTTCTGCCACTTTCCCCTGGGCTTTCCCACTTCGGTGCCCACTGGGGCAAAGTTCTACTTCCAACCCCTGTATCTCTTTGCCACAGGGCTTGCTCTGGTTACCATGGAAGTGCCAGGGAATTAACAGTCCCTAACTTTTTTTTTTTTTAAAACTTAACACCTAGCAAAAAAAGTGCTACAGCTGCTAACCAAAGGGTTGACAGTTCAAATCCACCAGGTGTTCCTTGGAAACTTTATGAGGCATTTCTACTCTGTCTGATAGGGTTGCTATGAGTCGGAATCGACTCGACGGCACTGGGTTTGGTTTTGGTTTTGGTTTTAACACCTAGCAGTCCTCAACCACTGACTGATGGGAATTGGTGTACAAATATTACACCTCTCTTGTCCTGGGCTTCCAGAGTTCCCCGGTGGGATTAAGCCCCAGTTACCCACAGTGGTGACTTTATTGTCTGACCTCCCTTTCTGGTCTCATTTTCTTATCCACTACCAGTGTTTCCTGGGCTCTTTTCCTGACCAAACAATACTTGTCTTAGGCTGGGTTCTCTAGAGAAGCAAAATCTGTAAAGTATATGTATATACACATATAAAAAAATAAACATATGTATTCGTATATTTATATATGTATATGTTTATCTCAAGGAAATGGCTGATGCGGTTGTAGAGGCTGGCAAGTTCGTGGGGGTCAGGTATCAGGCTTGAGGCTTCTCCTGACTCGTGTAGCTGCAGGGGCTGATGAACCCAAGATTGGCAGGTCAGGTGGCAGGCCACTGGCTCACAGACTGTGGAGGCTGATGAATCCAAGTTTGGCAGATAGAATGGCAGGCTGCTGGCTCACAGGCAGCAGAGGCTGATGGATCCCAAGATTGACAGGCATTACTACAGGCTACTGGCTCAAGTCCTAAGAAATGAAGGTCAGATGATGATGAGCCAGAGGCAGAATCCAGAGCAAGCAAACGAGCTTTGCCAGAACGTCCATATATATATTGGATGCAGGCTACACCCATAAAGAAACTCCCTTTACAACTGACTGGCTGATCCCATCAGATCACATCATGGAGAAAAACCACATCATTACATAACTGCCAAACTACATCATTACATAACTGCCAAACCACTGAGAATCATGGCTTAGCCAAGTTGACACACAACTTTAGCCATCATATAACCTAAGACAATATTCTTATATAATAAGTTAGATGGTCACCTTCCCTTTACTTCGTTTATTTCCTATAAAGAAACCATTTTTGCTTACTTTGGGCATGTCATCAGGAAAGGCCAATCACTAGAAAAGGACATCATATGTGACCCAAAGTAGAGGGTCACTGAAAATAAGGAAAACCCTCAATAAGATTGATTGGCAAAATAGCCACAACAATAGACTCAAATATACCACGGATCATGAATATGGCAAGGATTGGGCTATAGTCTGTTCTGTTATACATTGGGTTGCTCCATGAGTCAGAACTGACTCAATGGCAACTAACAACAACAACATGCTCTATGGAGCTAATTCCAATATTGTTGTTAGGTGCCATCGAGTCGATTTTGACTCATAGCGACCCCATGTGACAGAGTAGAATTGCCCCTAGGGTTTTCCAGGCTGTAATCTTTATGGAAGCAGACACCAGGTCTTTCTCCCATGAAGCTACTAAGTGGGTTCAAATTGTCAACGTTATGGTTAGCAGCCAAGTGCTTAACTGTTGTGTCACCAGGGTTCCTTTAATTCCAATGTACTACCAATGAACGTCAGCACCCATTGCTGTGGGTACCATTTATGGGGGATGGTTGACAGCATAACAACTTTGGCATGAAAAGAGAAAATACAATGGATTTCTTTACTTTAAGTCATAAACGTTTAAATCCACAGTTAAACGTTGAAAGTAAATGAGCTCCTTTGTGAAACTACATCAGACTCTCCTTCCCTTGACCCCAAAGACCCAGGGAGGCCTGAAAGAGTTTGAATATCATTTCTGGAATGTGCTTAACTTTCAGAGAGGGAGCAGCTTAGCTCCTGGGAGAATGCCATTAATGTAATTTTGTAACAGAAAAGCTTCCTATTGCCTAATCTTATTAGCTCTGTTTTATGTACATTCAATGGGTAAAAGCTGAGTTTGTGATTTGGTAACTGTGAATGCATAATTTTTGAGTGCTTAGAACATGGAATAAAGAAGAGGTTTTCTGTGTGTGCGAAGAGGAGGTCCAGAACTGAAATGACCATTATTGGAATGAAATAGGGACATGCCTTATCTTTGAGCAGCCACCATAAAACAATACAAGGTAGAGGAAAGGACTGGAGTCAGTAGCTTCATTCCTTCCTCCAACTCTCCTAATAAATCAGACCTTACATGTAACCTTAAAACCATCGGTCATTAGCCATCCTTACTTGCACTCATTCTTTTTCTTAGTTTTGCTTCACTCATTCATTTAACAAGTATTTTTTGAGCATATATGATGTGTCAGGCACTGTTCTAGGCACTGAGGATTCAGTGGTGGACAAAGGAGAGTAAGCCCCAGCTCTCATAAAGCTGACATCATAATAGGGAGACAGACAACAAACAAATAAGCACATACTGTAACATGCTGGGTACTTCTTAAAATTTTTATTGTGCTTTAAGTGAAAGTTTACAAATCAAGTCAGTCTCTCATACAAAAATTTATATTATTTTTTTATATACTCCTAGTTGCTCTCTCCCTAATTAGACAGTATACTCCTTCTCTCCACCCTCTATTTCCATGTCCATTCAGCCAGCTTCTATACCCCTCTGCCTTCTCATCTCCCCTCCAGACAGAAGCTGCCCACATAGTCTCATGTGTCTACTTGATCCAAGAAGCTCACTCCTCACCAGTATCATTTTCTGTCTTGTAGTCCAGTACAATCCCTGTCCGAACAGTTGACTTTGGGAATGGTTCCTGTCTTGGGCTAATAGAAGGTCTGGGGACCATGACCTCTGGGGTCCTTCTAGTGTCAGTTAGACCATTAAGTCTGGTCTTTTTACGAGAATTTGAGGTCTGCATCCCACTGCTCTCCTGCTCCCTCAGGGCTCTCTGTTGTGTTCCCTGTCAGGGCAGTCATTGGTCGTAGCTGGGTACCATCTAGTTCTTCTGGTCTCAGGCTGATGAAGTCTCTGATTTATGTGGCCCTTTCTGTCTCTTGGCCTCATAATTACCTGGTATCTTTGGTATTCTTCATTCTCCTTTGCTCCAGGTGGGTTGAGACCAACTGATGCATCTCAGATGGCTGCTTGCTAGCGTTTAAGACCCCAGACGCCACTCTCCAAAGTGGGATGAAGAATGTTTTCTTAATAGATTTTATTATGCCAATTGACTTAGATGTCCCCTGAAACCATGGTCCCCAAGCCCCCACCCCTGCTACACTGGCCTTTGAAGAGTTTGGTTTATTCAGGAGACTTCTTTGCTTTTGGTTTAGTCTAGTTGTGCTGACCTCTTCTGTATTGTATGTTGTCTTTCCCTTCATCTAAAATAGCCCTTGCCTACTACCTAATTAGTGAATATCCTCTCCCTCCCTCCCTCCACACTCTCATAACCATCAAAGAATATTTTTTTCTGTGTTTAAACTACTTCTTGAGTTCTTATAATAGTGGGCTCATAAAATATTTGTCCTTTTGCAACTGACTGATTTCACTCAGCATAATGCCTTCCAGATTCCTCCATGTTACGAAATGTTTCACAGATTCATCATTGTTCTTTATTGATGCGTAGTATTCCATTGTATGAATATACCATAATTTATCCATTCATCTGTTGATGGGTACCTTGTGTGCTTCCATCTTTTCGCTATTGTAAACAGTGCTGCAATGAACATGGGTGTGTATATATCTGTTCGTGTAAAGGCTCTTATATCTCTAGGATATATTCCAAGGAGTGGGATTGCTGGATCATATGGTAGTTCTAGTTCTAGCTTTTTAAGGGAATGCCAAATTGATTTCCAAAGTGTTTGTACCATTTTACATTCCTACCAGCAGTGTAGAAGTGTTCCAGTCTCTCCACAACCTCTCTGACATTGATTATTTTGTGTTTTTTGGATTAATGTCAGTCTTGTTGGAGTGAGATGGAATCTCACTGTAGTTTTGATTTTATGCTGGGTAGTTTTAAGTGCTGTCAGCGGAAAAGAGGAAGATCCTCAACAAGGTGGATGGACACAGTGGCTGCAACAATGAGCTCAAGCATAACAACGATTGTAAGGATGGCGAAGGACTGGGCAGTGTTTCGTTCTGTTGTGCATAGGGTCACTATGAGTCGGAACCGACTCGATGGCATCTAACAACAACAGTTTTAAGAAGAAGAATAAATTAGGGTAAGAGGATAGTGATGAGCTGCTATTTCAGAGTGGGTGATGTCTTAGGCTCGATTCTCTAGAGAAGCAAAACAAGTAAAGCATATATGTACATCTCAAACCCATTGCCAAAGAGTTGATTCTGACTCATAGAGATTTTTATCAAGGAAATGGCTCACAGAGTTGTAGAGGATGGAACGTCCCAAGTCTGTGGGTCAGGATAGACGCTTCTCCTGATTCACGTAGCCGAAGGGGTTGGCGAACCCAAGATTGGCAGATCAGACAACAGGGCTCTTGCTTGCAAGTTTTGAAGATCTAAGAATCCCAAGATCGACAGGCAAGATGCCAGGTAAGCTGCTGGCTCAAGTCCCAAGATGAACAGGAGCCAGCTGCAGGATCCAGAGGGAGCAAAAGCCCACAAGCCTTGCCAGAATGTCTGCTTATATTCGATGCAGGCCACATCCCCAAGGAAACTCTCTTTCAACTGACTGGCTACTCACAGCAGATCCCATCATGTAGGTGATCACATTATATCAAATCTCATCATGGGAGTGATCACATTATCATACGATTACTAAACTACATCATAGTTGCCCAACCAGTGAGAATCACGGCCCAGCCATGTTGACACAAAACCTTAACAATCACAGGTAGTCAGGGAAGATTTCTTGGAATGAAATAAGGGAGTAAGATATCTGGGGGAAGACAATTCCAGGTGGAGGCATCAGCAAAGGCTAAGGTACAGGAAAAAGTAAGGAAACCAGGGTAGTTGGATAGGATATGGATCAATAATATGGATGGGGCAAGTCCTGTAGGACCCTTGGGCCATGGTAAGGTATTTTAATTTTATTCTTAATATGATAGAGGTAGGGAAAGGGGAGGGGGGTGATGAGATTTGTGTTGTGAAAAGTTCACTGTGGCTGTGTGTGGCAACCAGACTACAGGGGGTTAAAGTGGAAGCAGGGAGGACGGCTAAAAGGTAATGAGGTGGTCTGGTGAGGGATGATGCTGGCTTGGACCAGGCTAGTAGTGGTGGAGGTGGTGAAATGGGGTTGGTTTCAAGGTGAGGTTTTTCAGTTTTAAGGCAGAGCCAGCATGATTTACTGATGGGTTAGATGAGGAGTGTGTGTGTGTGTGTGTGTGTGTGTGTGTGTGTGAGAGAGAGAGAAAGAGATTGAGAACTCATGGATGACTCCAAATTTTTAGGTGAGTGGGATGTTATTTACTGGGATGGGGAATACTGGGGGAGAAACAGACATTAGGAGAAAAATCAGAAGTTTGCTTTTGGTCATGTTAAAGTTTGAGCTGCCTATGAGACATTCAGATGGAGATACAGAATGGGCAGTTAGACCTAAGGATCTTGAATTCAAGGGAGAGGTTGGGACTGGGGATATGTATTTGGCAGCCATCAGTTGTACAGATGGTATTTAAAACCACAAGATTGGAATAAATCACTTAGGGACTACAGCTAGAGAAGCAGGGAAGCTCAAGGACTAGGCCCTCTGCCACAACTACCTTAAGAGGGAGGAGAAATGGCCTGGGTGTAGCACTGGGTGTAGTGTAGCACTGGATGTGGTGTACACTCTGTCCTATAGGGTCACCATAGTCGGAATCAACTCGAAGGTGATGGGTTTGGTTTGGTTTCTCAGAGGGAGGAGGTAAGAATTAAATGGATAGGGCCTGGTCCATAACAAGTGCTCAATTCCTTAGTACACCCCAGAAATTGCAAGGTGGATTATGTGCTGACACCACAGAGAACGCCTCAGCTACTGGATGTAGCACTGGGTGTAGCACCCCTCAGCCATCAACAGGGTAGTATCATATTAACAAACTAGTTGCAAATAAAATAGAAGACTCCATTGTAATCTTCTCTGGAATGGAGTGAAAGGACAACGGCTGGGTTCTTTTTTCATCAGTTCATTCTGCCCTGGTGGTGCAATGGTTAAGCGCTTGGCTGCTAACCGAAAGTTTCGTGGTTCGAACCCACCTAGTGGCTCCTTGGGAGAAAAATCTGACAATCTGCTTTCATGATGATCACACCCTAGGAAACACCATGGGGCACTTGTACTCTGTCAAATGGGGTTGCTAGGAGTTGAAATCAACTAGACAGTACGTAACAACAACATTCTGCACTTACATAAAAAGCCTGGAGCACTGAATGCTGTGGAGGTGGGAATGCTTGAGAGGGTTTTCTTTCCTGTTCCCCTTCTCCTTGCCCCGCCCCTCTTCTACCTCTTCTACCCTTTCCTCATTTTCCCATTTCTGCTCACTCCTCTTTTTCCTGCTCACCACCAGTCAGCATCCTTGGGGCTGGAATGCGGGTGATTTTAGGTAGAAGGAAGGGCTGCTAAGTTATAGATCCTTTCCTTTTGATGTGCGTATAAAGGCTTCTCCTGAGGCGGTGGGGTGGGTCTGCAGGGAAGGTTGTTTGGCTTTAAGTATCCATTCCACACATTTCAGTAATTGGAAATTTATTAAGGTTTGCAAAATGTCAGAATGCAAATTCTCCTGAAAACGGAGTTTATTTGTTCTTCACAGTTCAATGTGAATGAATTACTTTAATCACACAATCAGTTAATTTCAGTCTTAATAGCTGGTTGAGATGAGGCTGCACTATATTCTTTTTAAAATTTCACTAGGAATTTGTCAGACATTCTCAAGCTTTATCATGTATAATATTCACTTACGGTATGCAGTAAATTCATTAAAATGCAGATTCCAAGGCCCCATCCCCAGAAATTCCAACCTGGTAGATACAAATGATTCTGATACAGGTGGCTCCTGAACCACACTGGGAAATACTGGATAGGGAGGATTGAACAAAACTTTGGGAGTCATAGGTTATTCCAGTGGAGGACATGCTTGACAAGCTGCCAAAATGAAGAGTTTTGATCTGTCAGAGAAGTAGGTTTCAGGGTGTTTATGAAGAAGGAGAGAGGAAGGTGGAAGAGAGCCCATAATAGAAGGGAACAGAAGCTAATGCCCTCTCTGTGGTGTCAGCACATAATCCACCTTACAATTTCTGGGGTGTACTAAGGAATTGAGCACTTGTTATGAACCAGGCCCTATCCATTTAATTCTTACCTCCTCCCTCTGAGAAACCAAACCAAACCCATCACCATCGAGTTGATTCCGACTATGGCGACCCTATAGGACAGAGTAGAACTGCCCCATAGGGTTTCCAAGGAAAGGCAGTGGATTAGAGCTGCCAATCTTTTGGTTAGCAGTCAAGCTTTTAACCACTGCACCACCAGAGCTTCTCCTCCTTCTGAGAACCTACTGATTGCCTTTAAGTCCATTCAGACTCATAGCAACTCTGTAGGACAGAGTAGAGCTGCTCCACAGGGTTTCCGAGGAGCAGCTGGTGAATTCGAGCTGCTGACCTTTTTGGTTAGCAGCCTAGCTCACAGTCGCCCTTAACTGCTGCGCCACAAGGGTTCCTCTGAAGGAGGTACCTAATTATTCCTGTTTGCAGATTAAAGAGGTCACGTGTGTTTTAGGTGGCTGAGCCAGACCTGGAGCCCTTGTCTTGGTGACTCCCAACCCACACACAACCACCGTTTTACACTGATGAAACAGCAAGGCCAGGGTATGGAAGTTATAGGGAAGGTTGTGATTGATCACCCACCCGCTCAGAAGTGAATTTCAATGACTAACTGAGGTGCGCGTTCTCCTCTGGAGATGGGCTGTTTGGTGCCCCCTGGTGGCCGCTTAGTGTCCTGAGACGTCATGGAGTGATCAACAAAAAACTCTTAAAACTCAACAAATAAAAAGACTAATAACCCAATTAAAAACATGAACAAAGGATTTGAATAGACATTTCTCCAAAGAAGATAAAGAAATGGCTAATAGCACATGAAAGCACGCTCAACATCATTACTCATTAGGGAAATGTACATCAAAACCAGAAGTGAGATACTATTTCACCTAGGTCGTTAATGGAAAGGTTAGCAGTTTGAACCCACTTAGTGGGGAGAAAGGCCTCACAACCTGCTTCTGTGAAGATTACAGCCAAGAAAATCCTACGGGGGGTTCTAGTCTGTTACATGGAGTCTCTGTGAGTTGAAAATGGACCCGCCGGCACCTAACAACAACAGGGTACTATAATAAAGGACACTGACAAATTTGATAAGGATGTGGAGAAATTGGAACCCCTACTCACTGCTGGCCGAAATGTAAAATGGTGTACCCTTTGGAACACAGACTGGCAGTTCCTGAAAAGGTTAAACATTGTTGCATATGACACAGCGATTCCACTCCTAGGTATATACCTGAGAGACCTGAAAGCACATGTCCAAGGAGGGAAATACGAAAGGTTCTTAAAACACCATGCTTCCACCTGATCAAACATGCAAATCTTTACTCTCAGTGTGTGGGTGATTCCAGGAAACTCACATTAGAGCTATGTCCCTCTTTCTGCCTCAGTGACACATTACACACTTCTTCCCAAATTATAAGTCACAGCCTTGAAACCTGATCACAGCTGCAAACACTTTCCCTTCAACCGCCTGGGCTCAGAGAATTGGCTTCATTTTCATTAATCAGTAAGGAAAAGCCCCGGTTTCTACACTCTACTAGGCCTGCTTCTACTTTTAATAGCCCCTCTGACTAAAAAAATAGACTTACTTATAACACAATCCATCATGTACTCAGTTGCCAGGAGGAAGCTTAATTTAAGCTTCATCCAAGATGAAATACCTTTATGAAATACATAATTCTATGTATTTATTAATATTTATTAATTGATCAAACATGCAATCAAGATGCATTGATAATTACTGGTGACTGGAATGCGAAAGTTGGAAACAAAGAAGAAGGATCAGTAGTTGAAAAATATGGCCTTGGTGATAGAAGCAATGCCAGACATCGAATGATAAAATTTTGCAAGATCAACGACTTCTTCATTGCAAATACCTTTTTTCACCAACATAAACGGCAACGATACACATGGACTTCGCCAGATGGAACACACAGAAATCAAATCGACTACATCTGTGGAAAGAGATGATGGAAAAGCTCAATACCATCAGCCAGAACAAGGCCAGGGGTCAACTGTGGAACAGGCCATCAATTGCTCATGTGCAAGTTCAAGCTGAAACTGAAGAAAATCAGAGCAAGTCCACGAGAGCCAAAATATGACCTTGAGTATATCCTACCTGAATTTAGAGGCCATCTCAAGAATAGATTTGACGCATTGAATGCTAATGACCAAAGACCAGACGAGTTGTGGAATGACATCAAGGATATCATCCATGAAGAAAGCAAGAGGTCACTGAAAAGACAGGAAAGAAAGAAAAAACCAAGATGGATGTCAGTGGGGACTCTGAAACTTGCTCTCGAACGTTGAGGAGCTAAAGCAAAAGGAGGAATTGATGAAGTAAAAGAACTGAACAGAAGATTTCAAAGGGCATCTCGAGAAGACAAAGTAAAGTATTATAATGACATGTGCAAAAGAACTGGAGATAGAAAACCAAAAGGGAAGAACATGGTTGGTGTTTCTCAAGCTGAAAGAACTGAAGAAAAAATTCAAGCCTGGAGTTCCAATAGTGAAGGATTCCATGGGGAAAATATTAAACGACACAGGGAGCATCAAAAAAAAAAAAAAAAAAAGACGGAAGAAATACACACAGTCATTATACCAAAAAGAATTAGTCGATGTTCAACCACTTCAAGAGGTGGTGTATGATCAGGAACCGATGGTACTGAAGGAAGAAGTCCAAGCTGCTCCGAAGGCATTGGCAAAAAACAAGGCTGCAGAAATTGGTGGAATATCAATTGAGATGTTCCAACAAACAGATGGATCGCTGGAGGTGCTCACTCATCTGTGCCAAGAAATATGGAAGAGAGCTTACTGGCCAACTGACTGGAAGAGATCCATATTTATGCCTATTCCCAAGAAAGGTGATCCAACTGAATGTGGAAATTATAGAACAATATCATATGCAAGCAAAATTTTGCTGAAGATCATTCAAAAACGGCTGCAGCAGTATATCGACAGGGAACTGCCAGAAATTCGGGCCGGTTTCAGAAAAGGGGTCGTGGAACCAGGGATATCATTGCTGATTGTCAGATGGATCCTGGCTGAAAGCAGAGAATACCAGAAAGATGTTTACCTGAGTTTTATTGACTATGCAAAGGCATTCGACTGTGTGAATCGTAACAAACTATGGATAACATTGCGAAGAATGGGAATTCCAGAACACCTAATTGTGCTCCTGAGGAACCTTTACATAGATCAAGAGGCAGTTGTTTGGACAGAACAAGGGGATACTGATTGGTTTAAAGTCAGGAAAGGTGTGCATCAGGGTTGTATTCTTTCATCATACCTATTTCATCTGTATGCTGAGCAAGTAATACGAGAAGCTGGACTATATGAAGAAGAATGGGGCATCAGGATTGGAGGAAGACTTATTAGCAACTTGCGTTATGCCGATGACACAACCTTGCTTGCTGAAAGTGAAGAGGACTTGAAGCACTTACTAATGAAGATCAAAGACCACAGCCTTCAGTATGGATTATACCTCAACATAAAGAAAACAAAAATCCTCACAACTGGACCAATGAGCAACATCATGATAACCGGAGAAAAGACTGAAGTTGTCAAGGATTTCATTTTACTTGGATCCACAATCAACAAGCATGGAAGCAGCAGTTAAGAAATCAAAAGACGCATTGCATTGGGTAAATCTGCTGCAAAGGACCTCTTCAATGTGTCGAAGAGCAAAGATGTCACCCTGAAGACTAAGGTGCGCTTAACTCATGGCATGGTATTTTCAATCGCATCATATGCATGTGAAAGCTGGACAATGAATAAGGAAGTCCAAAGAAGAGCTGACGCCTTTGAATTGTGGTGTTGGCGAAGAATATTGAATATACCATGGACTGCGAAAAGAACGAACAAATCTGTCTTGGAAGAAGTGCGGCCAGAATGCTCCTTAGAGGCAAGGATGGCGAGACTGCATCTTACATACCTTGGACATGTTGTCAAGAGGGACCAGTCCCTGGAGAAGGGTATCATGCTTGGCAGAGCACAGGGTCAGTGGAAAAGAGGAAGGCCCTCAACGAGGTGGATGGACACGGTGGCTGCAACAATGAGCTCAAGCATAACAACGATTGTAAGGATGGTGCAGGACTGGGCAGTGATTCGTTCTGTTGTGCATAGGGTCGCTATGGTTTGGATCTGACTCGACCACACCTAACAACAACAACAACAGCATTTATTAATATCAATTTTTTAAAGACTCCTCCAATATGAACTCGTTGCCCCACCTCAGAGCTGAGAGAACTTTATTCAGAATGTTGTGAGAAAAGGTCTTGGCAAAAGTATTTGGTCATATCCTTGAATCAAGTTTGGAAAATGCTTTGGGGGTTCTTTTCTTTAACTTCAAACTCCTTAAGTCCCCCACTACCAACCGTTTCCAACCAGGGACCCAGTAGATGGTCCTGGATAGAATGAGAAAAAAATGTAGAACAAAACTCAAATTCTTAAAAAAAGGCCAGACTTACTGGAGCCATAGAGACTAGGTACACCCCTGAGACTATCACCCTGAGTTACTTGTTAAGCTTGGAACTCCAACCACCCCTAGAAGTCGTCTTTCAGCCAAACGGCAGATTGGTCCATAAAATAAACAGTATCACCCGTGAGTACTGTGCTCCTCAAAATAATCATCTAAATGAAACCAAATGATTAATATTTACCCTAGACCAGAGATGAAAAGGCTGGGGGGATGGGGGGCAGGCAAGCTAGATTAATAGAAACAGAACAACCAAAATAGAAGTAATGAGAATGCTGATAAATTGTGATGAAGGTAACCAATGTCACTGAACAATATGTATAATATGTATAGAAATTGTTAAATGAGAACCTAATTTCCTGTGTAAACTTCCACCAAAAACACAATAAAATATTAAAACAAAACAAATTAAAAAGAACAAAAAAGTTCCTTTGGTCCCTGTTTGCTTTTTATCTTACTTGTAGTTCTCTGCTTCCTTGATCAATTTGACCCGAGGAACTGGATCATCTTGTAAAACTAGGGTAGTCACGTTTAGCAAATAAAAACACAAGATGCATAGCTAAATTTGAATTTGAGATAAACACTGAACAATTTTTTAGTATAAATACACCCCAAATATTGTTTGGTTTTCCTGGGATTTTCCTGTTTTAGGATTAAAAGTTTCATGTTTCAGGAACCCCTAAGTCCCAGGCAAACTAGGACTGTTAGTCCCCCTAAATACCACATTAAAAAAAAAAAAAAAACAAAAAAAAAAAACTAGTGCCAATAAGCTATGCCTTTATTGTGAGGATTTCCTACCCACTGAGAATTCCCACTGGAAAGAAACCTCTGTTTTAAAAATTTGTTATAACAGCTTTATTGGACACAATTCACATACCGTAAAATTCACCCTTTCAAAGTATACAATTTAATGGTTTTTAGTATATTCACAGAGCTGCGCAAACATCACCACTATCTCATTTTAGAAGATTTTCATCAGCAGCCAAAGAAGTCCTCTACCCATAAGCAGTCACTCTCTATTCCTACCTCCCCCAAGTTCCTGGCAATCACTTGTCTGCATTCTGTCTCTGCGTGTTTCCCTATTCTGAACATCTCATGTCATTGAAGTCATACAGTATGTGGCCTATTGTGTCCGGCTTCTTTCATTTAGCATAATGTTTTCAAGGCTCATCCATGTTGTAGCACAAATCAGTACTTTTTATTGCCAAATAATGTTCCATCGTATGGATATACCACTTTTGTTTATCCATTCGGTAGTTGATAGATTTTTGGGTGTTTCCTCTTTTTGACTACTATGAATATTCATGTACAAGTTTTTGGGTAGATACGTGCTTTCAATTCTCCTGAGTATATACCTAGGAGTGGAACTGTGCTCGGCTGCTAACAGAAAGGTCGGTGGTTCAAACCTACCAGCTATTCGGCAGGAGAAAGCTGTGGCAGTCTGCTTCTGTAAAGAATACAGCCTTGGAAACCCTACAGGGCAGTTCTATTCTGTCTTACAGGGTTGCTATGAGTCTGACATTCTCACTGGCTGTGTGCGTGGGTTCCAGTTTCTCCACATCCTCACCAAACTTGTTACTATTAGCCTCTTTGATTATAGGTGTCCAAGGCTGTAATCTTTACGGAATCATGCTGCCATATCTTTCTCCTGCAGAGCAGCTGGTGGGTTTGAACTGCAACTTTTTGGTTAGCAGCCAAATGCATAACCACTGCACCACCAGGGTGCCTTCAGTAAAGACTGAAGCCTAAGAAACCCTATGGGGCAGTTCTACTTTGTCCTATAGGATTGCTGTGACTGGAATTGACTCCATGGCACACGATGACAATGAGTAATGACACTGAGCACTGGTTTATCTAAGAAAGCTCCTTCTAACTCAGTATTCCCCAAACATTAAATTACTCCATGCGGTTCTTCATTCAATCATCTGTTTTATATTCAGTTTATACTGTGTGCGAGGCTTTGGGATTCCCAGTATAAAGAGGATCTACCAGGCGGAGCTCACTGTCTGGTGGGGAATAGAAAGGAGTGAAAAACCAATTCAAGGAGAGTGAGGAGAGAAGTTTTATAGGGAGTGTCTTAATCTCTCTTACAGTAGCATTTGGCACAGGTAGCATTTGGCACAGTGGTGGATCAACAAATATTTGAAATAAAGGCTGACTCGGTAGCTGCCTAAACTGGGATTCCTCCTGCCTTTATAATGTAATTTAAAGAATTTGAGAAGATGTGTGAGGTTTGAAAAATCTCTTTCATTGCTGCAGCTGACACTTCTCTCACCATTAAATATGTTAAAGGCTTTAAAGGTCTTGGTTAAGATGCAGCTTTATTATCTGGGAAGAAGCTAACAAACTGTTATCTGTTAGGTAACATTTTACCATGAATTAATTCACACAAATGGCTCTGGTGACCTGCCTGGACTCATGATTAGCACATTTTGAAGGACTCAGGCTGAGCCTGAGCCTGGAGCCCTGAGAGAGTGCAAGGCTGGTTTAGACCTGTCCACTGTGGGATGGGAAACCCTGGTGGTGTAGTGGTTGAGAGCTAAGGCTGCTAGCCAAAAGGTCTGCAGTTGGAATCCACCAGGCGCTCCTTGGAAACACTACGGGGCAGTTCTACTCTGTCCTATAGGGTCACTGTGGGTCAGAATCAACTAGAGGGCAGTGGATTCACTGTGAGTCAGAATCAACTTGAGGGCAGTGGGTCACTGTGGGATGGAGGGAGGGTTCCAGAGGGTGTGAGGATCTGGGATGGAGGCTGGGTGCTGGGTGGCATTAAAAACAAGGTCAAAGAAGGGAACACAGAAGAGCATCTAAGACAAATTTTGACTTACAGTTGTGCCTAGTCCCTTTCCTGTTTGTGGGAAATGAGCAGTTCACATTATAAGCAGAGGGGATAATTCGTGTAAGATTATTCACTGCAAGAACCATCAAACTGCAGATTTTGAATGTCGTGGGATTAGGGGCGGTGAATGGGCCTCAATTAACATGTGTATGTTAAGACTCTTAAAACTCAACTCATTTTAACATAAGAAAGAATTACCTTAGTTCTTCCTTTTAGGCACTAAAACACTATCAGCAGAAAGACACTTGAAAAATCTTTTGTATCTTTTTTTATATAAGTCAAATATTAATTAAAGCAAATAAATTAGATTGCAATTATGTGTCATTGTGAATTGCAGTCCTAAGGGGGAATGGCACCAATTGTGATTTGTCCAAAGTAATTTAACATCCAGAGTGAGGTTAATATTTTGAACATTCTAATAATAAAGAGAATTAGAGAATTGAGATCAGAGCAGCTGCTAGCTATCTATGGATGACATTTCTTGGGAGTCCCACCACATTTCTGGTCTTACCTTCTGATCACTCCAACAGTGTTCACATCAGTGAAGGCAAGTTTTCATCAGGGATCTCCAAGTGCCTGCTTAATGACCCTGTCTCCCCCATGACGCTGCCATTTTCCCCACAAAAGCATTGTCAGACATTGTTATAACATCCTGAGGACAACAAAGACTAGCTTCCTAAAATGGGTGCAACTTAACATTTTTCAAGACTGCTTCCCACCCATTCAGAGATTTCCCACTCTGTGAAAGCAAACAGCATGAGAAGAAAGTTGGTATCTGAAATCCTTTTAAAAATGTACCAAAAAATAAACTGTCTGTGAGGGAGGGTATAACCACATTCACATATAGTGAAAAAATCAGAATAAAAATTTAACATATTGGTTTCAGGGTTTTTTTTTCTTAATAGGATATTCTGCAGCTGATATTTCCATGAGCTGAGGAAGGTCCTTCTTTCAAAGCATTTAAAAGAAGCATTCTTCTTTTTAAAATAATCTTACTAACAACATATTTACTTGCCACATATTCTTCTTAGGAGGATGAATTGAAGACCAAATGAACCTGACAGAAATATTCATATGCACACACACCTACTTTGTCTTCTTTGGAAAAGCTTAAGCAGCTCAATGCTTCAACCTGCACTGACTATTCAAAGCATTAAAATAATCTTGTCAAGTATTTAGTGGCCAAGGGGAACCATAAGAATCACCTGGGGATCTTGTTAAAATGTGGATTCTGATTCAGTATATCTGGGGGTAGAAAGGCAAATTCTCAGCAGGGGGTTGAACCAAAACAAACTGGTTTCAACCCCTGAGGGATACTGAGGCTATTAGGTTGACTCTCAGTCAATTGTCCCTGGGTGGCATAAATGGTTAAGCTCTTCACTACTACTTGAAGGGTTGGTAGTTCAAACCCACCCAGAGGTGCCTTGGAAGACAGACCTGGTGACCTGCTTCTGAAAGGTCACAGTCTTGAAAACATCACGGAGCAGTTCTACTTTGCACACATGGTGTTACCATGAGTCAAAATTGACTTGACAGCAACAAAACAACAACTCAGTCAAGTGCTGTTATTTGTTTCAATCCCAAGCTGAACTAAAGAACTGGAAGCTCTCATGACTGTTGGGTATATTTATACTGTCTACTATGGTATCTCTCCATAGTCCCCTTTGAGAATAAGAGGTCACAGTTGGGTCCCCTTGGATGTTGTACATCTTCTATCCTGGTAGATTTTGGGATGGCTGAGTCAGACCCTGCATTCCAGCTTGTTTGGATTTGTCTCAGGGTGACTATCCTCGATGTCACAGAGGAAGTCAGAGTCCACAGGAAACTCATCCAGGGCTCCTTTCTTTGTTATATAAACTGGGCCTTCTTTGGTGAAGTGACTGCTGTCACAGGCAACCTTGCTTGAGGGGTGGTAGAGTTTTTGAATTGATTTCCTCATCTGGCTGAAAGCTCCACTAAGCCAGTTTCTTGTACTTGGGACAGTGCCCATGATGACACTGTTGTTGTTAGGTGTTGTTGAGTCACTTCCAACTCATAGAGACCGTATGTACGACAGAATGAAATGCTGCCCGGTCCTGCGCCATCCTCAAATTGTTGGGTATGTTTGAGCCCATTGTTGCAGGCACTGTGTCAATCCATCTTGTTGAGGGTCTTCCTCTCTTTCTCTGACCCTCTATTTTACCAAGTCTGATGTCCTTTTCCAGGAACTGGTCCGTCCTGATAATATGTTCAAAGTGTGTGAGATGAAGTTTTGCCATCCTCACTTCTAAGGAGCATTCTGGCTGTACTTCTTCCAAGACAGATTTGTTTGTTCTTCTGGCAGTCCATGGTATATTCAATATTCTTTGCCAACACCATAATTCAAAGGCATCAATTCTTCTTCTGTCTTCCTTATTCATTGTCCAGAATTTGCACGCATATGAGGCAATTGAAAATACCAAAGCTTGGGTCAGGTGCACCTTAGTACTCAAAGTGATATCTTTGCTTTTTAACACTTTAAAGGGGTCTTTTGCAGCAGATTTTCCCAGTGCAATATGTCACTTGATTTCTTGACTGTTGCTTTCAAGGGGGTTGATTGTGGATCCAAGTAAAATGAAATCCTTGACAACTTCGATTTTTTCTCAGTCTATCATGATGTTGCTTAGTGGTCCTGTTGTCAGGATTTTTGTATTCTTTATGGTGAGATGTGACATTAAATTATTATGCCCTTGTCACACATAAGGCAGACTCTGTGCTAAGAGCTTTGGTACATTTTTATCTGTAATCCTTGCTCTATGAGACAGATATTACTATTCCCATGCTAGTCAGCAGTGCTCTTTGAAAATGGAGGCAAGAGACTTGATTGTGTTTGGCCAGAATGAAATTCATCACATCCATAAGTCTAAATATTTCCACCAGAAAATCAACCCCTTGCCCATCATTTCTGCATTATTCACTTTATAGGATTTTGAGACGAAGACAGCTAAAAGTCAAATAGAGGTCAAGGAAAATAACAAAAATTATGATCTCGAATCAATAACAGAAAACTATTTCTATTCTTAATTTCTTTTCAAGGGGTGGGGGCTCTATTGCTGATTAAAAAACCCCTCTAAGCTAAATATGCAGGGTGATTAATTCAGAACATCACTCCATGGCATCTGGGGTCTTAAAAGCTAGCGAGCTTTTAAACTGATGCATCTTAAAAGGTAAGATGCATCAATTGGTCCCAACCCAACAAAGCAAAGGAGAGTGAAGAACACCAAAGACACAAGGGTAATATTAGCCCAAGAGTCAGAAAGGGCCACATAAACCAGAGATTCCATCAGCCTGAGACCAGAAGAACTAGATGGTGTCTGGCTGCCACCAGTGACCACCCTGACAGGAAACAGAAGAGAGGGTCCCTGACCGAGGAGAAGAAAAGTAGGGTGCAGAACTCAAATTCTAGTAAAAAGACCAGACTTAATGTTCTGACTGAGACTGGAGGGACCCCGGAAGACCTGGCTCCTGGACTGTCTGTTAGCCCTCAACTGAAACCATTCCTGAAGCCAACTCTTCAGACAAAGATAGACTGGACTATAAGACATAAAATGATACTTGTGAAGAGAGTCCTTCTTAGCTCAAGTAGATACATGAGACTAAATGGGCAGCTCCTGTCCGGAGGCGAGATGAGAAGGCAAAAAGGGACTGGAGCTGGTTGAATGGACACAGGAAATCCGGGGTGGAAAGGAGGAGTGTATTGTCACATTACAGGGAGAGCAACTAAGGTCACATAACTATGTGTGCATAAATTTTTGTATGAGAGACTAACTTGAACTGTAAACTTTCACTTAAAAAAGCACCAAAAAAAAAAAAAAAATCACTCCAATTCTGTGTAATCAGGATGTGCTGACCACATCCACATGAGACAGCATAAGGTTGTTTAGAGACACTCTGTTTCTCAGCTGTACAACATCTTCGCACACACTCCTGGAACCAAAAGTCTGAGCAGTCCAAGCAGCTGAGTTCTCCCGGCTCTGAAACAGGCAGCTGGGGGTCAAATGTTTACCTCTTGTGCTCTCCTGAAAAATGAGTGTTATCTCTCTGGCTCTACCTACTTCCCAGGTTGTTGTGAGGAACAATGGGAGAGCGTGGTGAAAGCATTTTGAAATTCCAAGGCACAGCAGGTCAAGATGTGTGTCCAGCTTTGAGCTTTGCAGCGGTGAGGGGCAGCTGGATCCGAAACCAGTCAAGGACCTGTGGGTGAGTGAGACCTGCAGCTCCTACACCTGCACCCTGGGAGGCCAGACCTGTGCTTCTCTAAATCACAGAGGCTAAGCAGCAAACCTGCTTGGTCCACTCCTTGAGGGGTGTGGAAGCATGGGACAGGCTTGAGGTCAGAGAAAGCTGGGTTCCAACTCAGCTCTACCAGTGTGTGACCCTGGGCAATTGCTTCTCATCTCAGAGCTTCAGTTTCTTATCTGAAAAACAAATGGAGATAATACCGCCGAACGACTCGATGGCACTAGAAAAAAAAAAAAACAAAACCTGGAAGAGTAGCAGTGAAGATTAGAGGTAGTGTTTTAAAAATGCTTGGTGTCTGGAGGTGGTAGGAAATACATGGTGGCTCCTAGGATAAGTTCCTTTGAGGACCACTCCTGAAGTTGATTTTCATCACATTTCATAGGCATCAAAATTCAGGGGGTGAGAGAATCTAACTAGCCCTGGTCTATAACTCCCAGCAAGAGGTGACGGACTGATTTTTCTAGTTGGCAGACTGTATGACATTTTTGGAAAGTTGTATTTGAGGATCAAACTCAAGGAAGGTGCAATTTGGAGAGCATATTCTCTCTCCAAGTTAGTTTGTCTCCTTTTACTCCTCAGTGGTTAAAACAAATCACTGGAAGATGGTGGCATGGGGTCGGTGGGCAGCATCACACCTGAGGGAGTCCTGACTTGGTGTCTGTCAGGACCAAACATCTCCATGAATGAGAAACCACAGAGCCTTTATGATATGCAGATTGCCAGCCATAGCACTGCCAGGCTGTTCCCCAAAGCTGGTGAACTACCCTCAGTCAGCAGCATCAGACACCAGCCCTCAGTCCCGGTCTTGATGGAGAGAATAACTGCCAGACATTTGTGCCAATAAAAGCCTGCCTGACAAGATTTAAAAACAAGGACACAAACAGACACTTGTACACCAATGTTCACTGCAGTGTTATTGACAGTAGCCAAAAGGTGGAAACAACCCAAGTGTCCATCAACACAAGAATGGATAAACAAAATGTAGTATATACATACAACGGAATATTATCCAGCCGTAAAGATTTCTTGATGAGTTTATAAAACATGCTACACCATGGATGAACCTTGAAAACATTGTGAGTGAAATAAGTCAGACACAAAAGTACAAATATTGTATGATCTTACTTACATAAAATAACACGAATAGGCAAATACACTGAGACTAGTGTTTATTGGTGGTTGCCAGGGGCTGGAGGGAGGGGAAATGGGGAGTTGTTGCTTTAGGGGTGCTGAGTTTCTGTTTGGGGTGATGGGAGAGTTTTGGATATGGATAGTGATGATGGTTGCACAACATGGTGAATGTCACTGAATTTACACTTAAAAATGATTAAAATGGCAAATTTTTTAATGCATATTTTACCACACACACACACACACACACACACACAAAGCCTGCCTGACAGAAACGCTATTTAGGGAACATCATCTAAAAGGGAAGGGCCATCTCTCACCTTCCCTAGGTTATTGAAGGACCAGCTCTCAGAAAGCTATATGCGTAGACCATTAGCTTAGCTTTTCCCAGAATTACCTTCGCTGAGATGTACTTTAACGTTATGCCCTGATTTCACGAAGCAGTCTTGGAAAAACTTTTTTTTTTTTTAATTGTACTTTAGCTGAAGGTTTACAGAGCAAACTAGTTTCTCATTAAGCAATTAATACATACATTGTTTTGTGACATTGGTTTTCAGCCCCATGATGACATGCCAACACTCACCCCTTCTCAACCTTGTGTTCTGCATTGCTAGCTTTCCTGTCCCCTTCTGCCTTCTCGTCCTTGCCCCTGGCTAGTGTGCCCATTTAGTCTCATTTTGTTTTATGGGCTTGTCTAATCCTTGGCTGCAGGGTGAACCTCAGGACTGACTTCACTACTGAGCTGTAAGGGTGTCAGAGGGCCATACTCCTGAGGCTTCTCCAGTCTCTGTCAGCCGTTGAGTCTGGTCTTTTTTTTTTTGTCAGTTAGAATTTTGTTCTATATTTTTCTCCAGCTCTGTCTGGGACCCTCTATCGTCATCCCTGTCAGAGCAGTCAGTGGTGGTAACCGGGCACCATCTAGCTCTGGTGGAGGCTGTGGTAGTTGTGGTCCATTAGTTCTTTGGACTAATCTTTCCCTTATGTCTTCTTGGCTACAGATGGGGCGAGACCAGTGAAGTATCTTAGATGGCTGCTCACAAGCTTTTTTTTTTTTTTTTTCCTTATATGCCTCTTCATTTTGACCCTTTTTTTTTATTAACTTTTATTGAGCTTCAAGTGAACGTTTACAAATCAAGTCAGTCTGTCACATATAAGTTTACATACATCTTACTCCGTACTCCCACTTGCTCTCCCCCTAATGAGTCAGCCCTTCCAGTCTCTCCTTTCGTGGCAATTTTGCCAGCTTCCCACTCTCTCTATCCTCCCATCCCCCCTCCAGACAGGAGATGCCAACACAATCTCAAGTGTCCACCTGGTATAATTAGCTCACTCTTCATCAGCATCTCTCTCCCACCCACTGTCCAGTCCCTTTCATGTCTGATGAGTTGTCTTCGGGGATGGTTCCTGTCCTGTGCCAACAGAAGGTCTGGGGACCATGGCCGCCGGGATTCCTCTAGTCTCAGTCAGACCATTAAGTATGGTCTTTTTATGAGAATTTGGGGTCTGCATCCCACTGATGTCCTGCTCCCTCAGGGGTTCTCTGTTGTGCTCCCCGTCAGGGCAGTCATCGATTGTGGCCAGGCACCAACTAGTTCTTCTGGTCTCAGGATGATGTAGGTCTCTGGTTCATGTGGCCCTTTCTGTCTCTTGGGCTCTTAGTTGTCGTGTGACCTTGGTGTTCTTCATTCTCCTTTGATCCAGGTGAGTTGAGACCAATTGATGCATCTTAGATGGCTGCTTGTTAGCATTTAAGACCCCAGAAGCCACATTTCAAAGTGGGATGCAGAATGTTTTCATAATAGAATTATTTTCGCTAGCTTTTAAGACCCCAGATGCTACTCACCAAAGTAAAACGTAGAACATTTCCTTTACAAACCATGTTATGCCAATTGAGCTAGATGTCCCCCGAGACCATGGTTCCCAGCTCTCAGTCCAGTAACATTGGTCCCTTAGGGAGTTTGGATGTGTCTATGGAACTTCCATGACCTTGCCTTGGACAAGTTGTGCTGGCTTCCTCAGTATTGTGTACTGTCTTACCCTTGACCAAAGTTACCACTTTGGTCTATTTAGTGTTGGAAAAATATTCTTTTTATTAGTTATAAACTGTTGTCAAGGACACTGTTAAGTTACTCAGCCTCTTAAATAAAAGAAAGTTTCCTCCATAAGAAATTTATTTTAGAGTTTATTTCTAGGAACACTTCCCATTTTTTTCCCCTGAGAAAATAGTATGTTATTTCTTTTCTGATAATGAGACCTGTGTAACTTCCTGATGCTAAGAAGCTCAGAATCAAACTTGATGCTCAATCAGAGCAACTAGAGTAACCTTTATGATTAGCATGAAATCCTATTTGGAGATGATTTCCTCTTTTATTAACCTCATACACATCTTTTGTTTTATATATATATATGTATGTGTGTGTATATATATAAATATATATGTAACCCAAAACCCACTGCCGTCGAGTCGATTCCGACTCATAGCAACCCTACAAGGCAGAGTAGAACTGCCCCACAGAGTTTCCAAGGAGCGTCTGGCAGATTTGAACTGCTGACCCTTTGGTTAGCAGCCGTAGCACTTACCCACTATGCCACCAGGGTTTCCAAATATATATACACATACACACATATATATCCTTTATTATAAATAATATATGTTGTTGTTGTTAGTTGCCATTGAATCAATCTGACTCATGGCGACCCCATGTGTGCAGAGTAGAACTGCTCCACCGGGTTGTCAAGGCTGTGACCTCTTGGAAGCAGATCGCCAGGCCTGTCTTCTAAAGTGCCTCTGGGTGGGTTCGAACTGCCAAGGTTTCAGCTAGTGGTTGAGTGCTTAACTGTTTCCACCATCCAGGACTCCAAATAATATATAGATAAATGTACATGCATATGTGCTATAAAAAAAAAAAAATGTGCTATACACACACATATATATTCTAAGTGGAGTCAAATCCTATTTGGAGATATAATTTTCTACCCAATGGAAATACCTGGATGATGATGATGTTTAAAATTCATTAGTTTATTCGAAAGGTTCATCTTCAAATAACCTTTTTCAACATCTGTATCTCTAGGACAGCTTACAAATCTCATAGTTCTGGGTTATAGCCCTGGACCCTGTATAGTCTTTGAAAAGTCATGTAATCTCTTAAACCTCAGTATAATACCAGCTGCCCTGTTTACCTAATAAAATGCTATGAGGATCAAATAAAATAATAAATGTTCTTTGAACTGAGTCTTTTTGAAAAGGTGTAAATTGGCTAAAAAATTTCTAATTTACAGATCAGCATTGCTTGATGAAGGAGCCCTGGTGGCGCAATGGTTTAGTGCTCAGCTGCTAACTGAAAGGTCGGTGGTTGAAACCGTCCCAGCAGCCCTGATGGAATAAAGACCTGGCAATATTCTCCCATAAAGATTACAGCCTAGGAAACCCTATGGGGAAATTCTACTGTGTCCTATACAGTCGCTAGGAGTTGGAATCAGCTCTAAGGCAATGGGTTTGATTAGGATGGGCCTTTATTCCTCCCTCTTTGGATTGGGTGATCTGAAAAACCTTGATGCCTTTGGGAAGAGACAACAAGATGGGGGTGTCATGGAAAGGATGGGGTAGATCTGTCAGGTCATTCTCAGAGCAAACTTTAGGGTACCATCTTGGAAAACCTAGTTTCTTTTCACCTCTTGGCACACGTGGTGAACCCCAGGAGGTCATGAACTTCCTTCATTAGTGGTAAAATGCTTGATCAGCCTTGGATAAACAGAAACATAAATCATCAACTGGTACTCTGAGCTAAAAAAAATATATTGCTCTGACTAACCAAGACCCTCAAAGAGGTAGATTGACACAGTGCCTGCAACAATGGGCTCAAGCATAATGATTGTGAGGATGGCGGTAGTGTTTTGTTCTGTTATACATAGGGTCGCTGTGAGTTGGAACAAACTCTACCACCACACCTAACAACAACCACCAGAATCTATTATTAAACAATGGACTATTTAATGATCAACCCTTTTTATATTAGTCAAGAGCCTCAGGTACCCTGAAAGCCCCTAGTTTGAGTAACTTTACTGGCGATCAGATCTCCTCTTCTATGAATTTATTGGAAATTTTTTGAGTTTTAAAGTATAAATTCTGAATTTAATCCTTAGTTGATGAAATGTTTTGAAAATATCTTCTCCAAGGCTGTGGACTATCTTTTAAGTTGGTTTATGGTATCTTTGATTATATAAAAATTAAAATTTTCAATGTGGTTCAATCTATCATCTATTTCCTTTATTAAGAAATACACACACGAAGACTATATATTTATGTAGCAAGGACATAATAGTCTACATTTTCTCTTAGGTTTAAAGTTTTGCTGTTTTACATGTGTCTTTAATTCATATAGAATTTATTTTGTGTGTGTATATGAAATAGCATTTAATTGAACTTTTATTAGCCATTTGAATAGCATTGTTCACTATCATTAATTATAAAGTTTACTCTTTTTGTAATGGATTTGTAATGCCACTTATGTCATATGCCAGGTATTTCTAAATATGTCTGCTTCTTTGTTCTAGTCTATTGGTCTATTTGTCTATACAGGTACAAAAGAGTTTCGGCTATTCTTTGTCCTTCATCCCTCCTTATCAATTTTAGGATCAGCTTGTAAGGTTCTAAAAAAATCATATAGAGATTTTGATTGGGATAAAATTACATTTATAGATTCATAATTTAGGGAGAATTGACATATTTAAGATTCTGAATATTTCTATTCATGAATATTTACTTAGACTTTTTATGTCCTTCAAAAAAGTTTTGTATTTTTTTCTAAAAAATCCAGAACATACTAGCTACTTCGTGGTTTTTGTTGTTACTGTGAATAGGACCTTTAAAAATTTTACATTTTTGATGGATGCTTATGGGTGTACAGGCGCACTATTGATTTTTGCATTTTGATCTTATGTTCAGTAGACATTGCTAAATGATTTTATTAATTCTAGTAGTTTGCCAGTAGGTCGTCTTGAATTTTATATAAAGACAATCCTCTGCAAGTAATACAAGTTTATTACTTCTAGTCCAAACCTTACACCTCTTACTTATTTTCTTACCTTACTGCTCTGGCTCGGATCTCTGGTATAATGCCTAATGGCAGTGGTGGTGGAGGCTTCCTTCTCTTGCTCCAGACTTCAGAGGGGGTACCTCTAATGTTTTGCCTTTAAGAATAATGTTTGCCTTTTTTTTTTTTTTAGTGGACACCCATTATTGAGTCAAGGAAGTTCTCCTGTATTCTCAGTTTGCTTAGTTTCTTTCTTTTATTTTTAATCATTGAATGAATTTTTTTTTTTAATGTGGCTATAAGAATGAACATTGAGTTTTCACCTTTAATGTGTTCTATAGTCCAGTTCTAGGCATGTACACATAATCAAGGGATCTCAGTGATGGAAGAGATTTGAAGAAAGGAAGCTGGAATTTCCATCTCCATATCCACCGAACTTGGAAACCTGTCCTTGTCATCCACAACTTTCCAAAAAAAGTCCTTTCCCTCTCCTCCAGCTCAGAGAGTTGGAGAGTTCCTTACTGGCTTGTGCTGAATCTATCTCCTGTCATGCCTCCTACTGGTGCTGCTGGTTGTATCACATGGAACCAGAAAGAACCTAATCTCTTTACTTCTGGACGCCCTCAGAACATGGTAATAGGACCTGTTTTAGGTACCTTCATGGTTCCAGTTATTTCCCTCTGAATGCACACTGTCTTAGGGTTCTTTAAGAAACAGAACCAGTAAGATATATACAGATATAGTTGTGTGTGTGTGTGTGTATATATATATGTATAGTACACATGCATATTGGAATTGACTCACGCGCTTGTGGGGATCTATAGGGCAGGTGACGGCCTGGAAATTCCAGCAGTCTTGTGCTGCAAAATTGGTAGGTCAGTTGATGAGGGAGAATGACACTTAGCAAGATGTCTATTTGTAGTTTGGGTACAGAATCATCCCTCGGAAAACATCCCTATTTCCTCTTAAGGCCATCAGTTGACTGGATTAGACCCACCCACTTTATGGAGGATAATCTGCTTTACTTAAGGCCAACTGATTTAAATGCTAATCACATGTAAATATTTCAGAACAACATCTAGACTAGTGTTTGACCAAACAACTGGGCACCAGAGCCTAGCCAATTTGACACACAAAATGAACCATCCCACACACCAAGTTTTCTATAGCCTTTCTTTAACGCGGTATCCAAAGTGGAAATCAGCACTGTAGGCTTGATCAAATATTGCAAAACTAAGGACACTTGCTTCCTGGCTCTATTTATCTTTTACAGACTAAGATTCCATTAGCTTTTTAACAGTGTTGGTGCCCAGTGACCTTGCCATTTAACTAAAACTCTTGAGTCCTTTCCTCTATACAGCTCCTGACACATGACCTGTCTGATAGTATGGTTGGGTATTTAGAACCACAGCCAGGTCCTCACATTGACCTTGGCCAAATTCCATTCTGTTACAGTCAACCTGTCAAGATCTTTTAGATCCATACTCTGTTACCCAGCCATGCAATATCTCACCCAGCTTTGAGTCCTTCACAAATTCAGTAAGCTCCTATCTCCATCTGGGTTGTTTTTGAGAACATCAAGTGGAACGGCACTGAGGATAAAGCCCTGAGGCACGCCAATTTGAGGTGCTAGCAGGATAGCCTAGTCATGTCTATTATGCAAATAGAAATTTGGAAATTGAGCTTGGGTAGAAAATATAGACTGGAGACTTAGATATGGGAGTCATTCTGATAACAGGTAAAACAATGGAAGTGGATAATACAGAGAAGAGGAATGAGGGAGCAAGAGAGAGTGAGAGAAAGAGTGAGCAAGAGACAGAGCGAGAGTGAGAGAGAAAGAGCGAGAGTGAGAGAGAAAGAGCAAGAGTGAGAGAGAAAGAGAGAGAGAAGCAGAAGACAAAGGTTAGAAACTTGGGAGGGGAAGAGGAGCTAGAGAAGGCAGAAGAGAGGTAGCTAAATATGTAGAATGGGAACCAGGAGAGTCCAGGGTCAGAGTAGCCAAAAGAGGAGACAGTCCTAAGAAGAGGAGTCAACTGTATGAATTTGCAGAGATATGTATGTGTGTGTGTGTTTGGGTGTGTATGTCTGGGTGGAAGGGTTAGAAGCAAGATTAAATCCCAGTTTAATCCTGAATGGGGGTACTGGTAATGCTTTATTCTTAAGTCAAGTGGCGAGTAAACAAGTGTTCATCATGTCATTATTTATCCTTTTTTGAATGAGGGAAATACTTGTAATAAAATATTAAAAAAAAAGAGTGAATAGGAAGTATAGCAGTAGGCGTGTAGAGAATAGATTATTTTTAAAAACGAAATTTTGGTAGTAAACACGAGCAAGAGTAAAAGCTCAAAATATGGAGAGTGGGGTAATAGTCTTGAGCACATTTGTAGGACCAGGGGAAGATGCTGATGGACAGGAAGAGTTTCAGTACACGGAAAAAACCAACCAAACAAAAAAAAACTAATTAATGGAATCTAATACTGGAGAGGGGTGAAAGGGAAGGGGATTAAGAATTTAGGAAGAAAAGTAGGCCCTGGGGAAGAAAAAAGATAGAAACAGAGATGAAGGAATAAAAGGGTTAAAAAAAAAAAAAAAGATTTGAGCTAGAAAGGAAGGGATTTAGAGAAGTTGTCACTGGGTGACCTTCATCTTAGCGGTGGAGCTGTTGGGGCCCACAGAGGCATGTTGCAGGCTCAAGAAGAGAGGAGAGTTTTGGAGTCATCACTGGAACGGATGTGTGAGGGGCCAACAAGGAATGAATGAAGGAGATGCCAAGTGCAGGGAGTGCCCAGTTGAAGTTAGAGGTACAAAGGTGAAATAGATGCATCACTGTGTTTGGGGGCTTTCTCCAGCTATGATCAGCAGCTTAGGAACAGAGGTGGAGAAAGGAGACAGGGTGAGGGTGGTGACTGGGGACTGAGGGTTGTCAAGGGGCAAGGTGCTAACACAGAGTAGAGAAGGGCAAGACGCACTTCCTATCTTTATTCTTTTTTTTGTATAAATTTTTTTTTTAAATTCTTATTGTGCTTTAAGTGAAAGTTTACAAATCAAGTCAGTCTCTCATACAAAAATTTATACACAGCTTGCTATATACTACTAATTGCTTTCCCCCTAATGAGACAGTAAACTCATTCCCTCCACTCTTCTAGTCCATTCGGCCAGCTTCCAACCCCCTCTGCCCTCCCATCTCCCCACCAGACAGGAGATGCAAACATAGTCTCTTGTGTCCACTTGATCCAAGAACCTCACTCTGTACCTTTATCAATTTCTATCCCATTGTCCAGTCCAATCCCTGTCTGAAGAGTTGGCTTTGGGAATGGTTCCTGTCTTGGGCTAACACAAGGTCTGGGGACCATGACCACCGGGGTCCTTCTAGTCTCAGCTAGACCATTAAGTCTGGTCTTTTTATGAGAATTTGGGGTCTGCATCCCACTGCTCTCTTGCTCCCTCAGGGGTTCTCTGTTGTGTTCCCTGTCAGAGCAGTCATCAGTTGTAGCCAGGCACCATCTAGTTCTTCTGGTCTCAGGCTGATGTAGTCTCTGGTTTATGTGGCCCTTTCTGTCTCCTGGGCTCGTAAGTACCTTGTGTCTTTGGTGTTCTTCATTTTTCTTTGATCCAGGTGGGTTGAGACCAATTGATGCAACTTAGATGGCTGCTTGCTAGTGGTTAAGACCCCAGATGCCACTCTCCGAAGTGGGATGCAGAATGTTATCTTAACAGATTTTATTATGCCAATTGACTCAGATGTCCCCTGAAACCATGGTCCCCAAACCTCTGCCCCTGCTATGCTGGCCTTCAAAGTGTTTAGTTTATTCAGGAGACTTCTTTGCTTTTGGTTTAGTCTAGTTGTGCTGACCTCTTCTGTATTGTGTGTTGTCTTTCCCTCCACCTAAAATAGCTCTTGTCTACTACCTAATAAGTGAATACCCTCTCCCTCCCTCCCTCTGCACTCTCATAACCATCAAAGAATATTTTCTTCTGTGTTTAAACTATTTCTTGAGTTCTTATAATAGCGGTCTCATGAAATATTTGTCCTTTTGCAACTGACTGATTTCACTCAGCATAATGCCTTCCAGATTCCTCCATGTTATGAAATGTTTCATGGACTCATCATTGTTCTTCATTGATGCGTAGTATTCCATTGTGTGAATATACCATAATTTATTTATCCATTCATCCGTGGACGGGCATCTTGGTTGCTTCTATCTTTTTGCTATTGTAAACAGTGAACATGGGTGTGCATGTATCTGTTCATGTGAAGGCTCATTTCTCTAGGATATATTCCAAGGAGTGGGATTGCTTGATGGTATGGTAGTTCTATTTCTAGCTTTTTAAGGAAGCACCAAATCAATTTCCAAAGTGGTTGTACCGTTTTACATTCCCACCAACAGTGTATAAGTGTTCCAGTCTCCCCACAGCCTCTCCAACATTGATTATTTTGTGTTTTTTGGATTAATGTCAGTCTTGTCAGAGTGAGATGGAATCTCATTGTAGTTTTGATTTGCATTTCTCTAATGGCTAATGATTGTGAGCATTTCCTCATGTATCTGTTCACCACCTGAATGTCTTCGTTAGTGAACTGGCTGTTCATATCCTTTGCCCATTTTTTAATTGGGTCATTTGTCTTTTTGTAGTTTTTTTACAGTATCATGTAGATTTCAGCGATCAGGCGCCGAACAGAAATGTCATAGCTAAAAACTTTTTCCCAGTCTGTAGGTAATCTTTTTACTCTTTTGGTGAAGTCTGGATGAGCATAGGTGTTTGATTTTTAGGAGTGCCCAGTTATCAAGTTTCTCTTTTGTATCGGTAGTAATGTTTTGTATACTGTTTATGCCATGTATTAGGGCTCCTAGCATTGTCCCTATTTTTTCTTCCATGATCTTTATCATTTTAGATTTTATATTTAGGACTTTGATCCATTTTGAGTTGGTTTTTGTTCATGGTGTGAGGTATAGGTCTTGTTTCTTTTTTTTGCAGGTGGATATCCAGTTATGCCAGCACATTTGTTAAAGAGACTGTCTTTTCCCCATTTAACTGACTTCGGGCCTTTGTCAAATATCAGCTGCTCATATGTGGATGGATTTATGTCTGGATTCTCAATTCTGTTCCATTGGTCTATGTATCTGTTGTTGTACCAGTACCAGGCTGTTTTGACTACTGTGGCAGTATAATAGGTTCTAAAATCAGGTAGAGTGAGGCCTCCCACTTTGTTCTTCTTTTTCAGTAAAGCTTTACTTATCCAGGCCTCTTTCCCTTCCATATAAAGTTGGTGATTTTTTTCTCCATCTCATTAAAAAATGTTGTTGGAATTTGGATGGGAATTGCATTGTATCTATAGATGGCTTTTGGTAGAATAGACATTTTTACAATGTTAAGTCTTCCTATCCATGAGCAAGGTATATTTTTCCACTTACATAAGTCTCTTTTTGTTTCTTGCAGTAGTGTCTTGTAGTTTTCTTTGTATATGTCTTTCACATCTCGGGTAAGATTTATTCCTAGGTATTTTATCTTCTTGGGGGCCACTGTGAATGGCATTGATTTGGAGATTTCCTCTTTAATGTTCCTTTTGTTGGTGTAGAGGAATCCAACTGATTTTTGTATGTTTATCTTGTATCCTGATACTCTGCTGAACTCTTCTATTAGTTTCAGTAGTTTTCTTGAGGATTCTTTAGGGTTTTCCGTGTATAAGATCATGTCATCTGCAAATAGAGATACTTTTACTTGTTCCTTACCAATCTGGATGCCTTTTATTTCTTTATCTAGCTTAATTGCTCTGGCTAGGACCTCCAGCACAACGTTGAATAAGAGTGGTGATAAAGGGCATCCTTGTCTAGTTCCTGATCTCAAGGGGAATACTTTCAGACTCTCTCCATTTAGGGCCGAGGGGTTCTTGGGGGTAGACCTGCTCTTGGGGACCAATGACTGGGGGGTGAGGAGGCCTGTGAGTTGTAGTCTGCTGAAAGATCTAGGCCTGCCCCTGGCCCCACAGCCAGTAACTGATTCCCTAGGGCTGCTTTGCCCCCAGGAATCACCTATTGGTGTTGAGACACCTGTAGTATAAAAGGGGAGGAGGAAAATTCTTATGGATTTGTTGGTTTGGGGTGGAAGAACTCTGCAGTGCTAGCTTTCAGGGTAAGTCTAATAAAAATATTTTTTTACACGGTTTTCACTTTGACAGTGAGATATTCTGGTTTCTATTCAGCCTTCACAGCAGGAAGTAGCCTGGGACACAGCTGGACTTTACCAACTTATTTCAACTTGATTTTACCTGTCACAGAAGCTGTTCTGTGGTAATGATTCCAAACCCCAGGCCCTATTTCTCATCTGCAGAACCTTTTGCTGGAAACTGCCCTGCTGCTTTTGTGCATAATTTTGCTTTTCATTTATTAGGAATTATGTTGAGGGGGTCAGTTTTAGGAGCTCAGTAAACTTTACCAGCATCAGGGAGGAAAAAGACTGTCTTTAACACAATGGTGTTAAAAAATTATAATTCTCCAGATCGGATGACAAAGAGGATTCAGTTCCAAATTTCCTGCCCCCAGAAGTGGCTTTGCTTGAGTAGGAACAGTCAAACCAGCAGAGTTATTCTCACATCACAATAATGCAAAATATTTCTCCTGGGAGAATTTGAGAAAAGCAGGCAAGGGAGCTGAATGGCCTCAAGATTGATCAAGAAATTTGGGGATTCTGAGGTCTAAATTCTGGGCTTTCTTGGTGGCTGGCGGTCTCCATTGAATGTATAGTAATTAAGAGCTTCTTAAGGCACATATTTATTTACTGTGTATCCCAGAGCGTGGCACAAGGCCTGGAATACAGTAGGTGCTTTGTGGGTTTAATAAAGAATGCAACGCCACTGGAATAGAAAGTAGGTGGCCACGTGTTATTGGAAAGTTTTCCCATTTGATAGCATCATTTCCTGGTTCTGCCTTATGAGGGGGGAAGCAAAACCACCATGACAGCTGGAATAGTGGTGAATAAGAGCTTGGGTTCTGGAAGCAAACCGCTGGGAGTGAATCCGCCTCCACTGCTTACAAGTAGAACAGCCTCACTGAGCCCTGGTGTCCTCATCTACAAAACGGGGACCATATACCTGCACGTACATCATAGCTTATTGTGAGAGGGAGATGAGCCAATATATGCAAAGCCCTGGCATACAGCAAAATCTCCAAAAACGTTTAACAGTTATTATTTCCTTTTTTCCCTGACCCCCTCCATCTTCTCATTACCCACACCTGGGTAGCCTCCTGACTCCTACTCATGCTCCACACCTGGGCCTTCTCCTGGCCCCACCCAGCCCCTCACTCCCTAAACCCTCTTTGTTCTCCACATCTGATGGCCCCACCCACCTTCTCACTGGCCATAGTTGTGCTTTCTCCTGACCCCTCAGACCTCTTTACTCCCCACATTGGGGCATTTTCCTGTTTCTCCCACCTTCTCAATTCCCATACTTGGGCAGACTCTTGGCCCTTCCTACCTCCTAACTGGTCACTCCTGTGCCTTCTCCTGACCCCTCCCACCTCCACATTATCCACACCTATTACCTTTTCTTTTAATCTTCTCAAAGATTCACTTCTCATTTCCCTCTTGTAGCCTGAGGTTTTCTGAAGTATACCTTTGTATATTTCCTAATGTATTTCTTAAAGTATCACTGTTCATGGAGAAGCTCTGAAGATAATTTACAGGACTGACCTTACCATGGAAACCCTGGTCGTGTAGTGATTAAGAGCTGCGGCTGCTAACCCAAAGGTCAGCAGTTCGAATCCACCAAGCACTCCTTGGAAACCCTACAGGGCAGTTCTACTCCGTCCTATTGGGTCACTATGAGGTGGAATGGACTCAATGGCAATGGGTATAGGTATAGCTTAGCACAGTGCCATTTCATAGTATATACTCAGAACATGCTTATGGAAGGAGTGAATGTTGAAAGAGATTTGTTCTCAACTTCTGGGAATTACAAAACACACAGGTTAGTCTTAATAAGCATGTGATTTGGAGATTCACACTTATGCAATGGAATTTTTGGCCCTCAGTTTTGAAAAGGAGCCCTGATGGTACAGTGGTTAAAGCACCGGGCTGCTAACCGAAGGTCAGCTGTTTGAACCCATTAACCACTCCTCGGGAGAAGGATGTGCAGTCTGCTTCAGTAAAGATTACAGCCTTGGAAACCCTATGGGGCAGCACTATTTCGTCCTGTAGGGTCATGATGAGTTGGAATCAACTTGATGGCAACGGGCAGGTTTTGAAAATACAGTAATTCACTGAAATTAATGAAAGTTTCTGGAGGTCAGTAGTTCTGAAATTTTAATACATAATTCATTGGAATTGGTAGATCTAGCCAGAGTCTGGGGTCAGCATTTTAAACCAACCTCCCAGGTAATTCTGATGCCACACTTTAGTGTAGCCTAAAATCTTCCTTTGAGAAATTCTGGGGATCACCTAAAAAATATGATGGTCACTCATCTAAATACAAGAGTCTTTTTAGTCTTTTAGGTGTCCTCCTTTTTTCTCCTGTAGATAAAAAGATAATAGAATTGAAATAGCCTTCTGTCATAGAATGGGCCAGAAGAATCTGGGCCCAGGCAAGTTCTGGTGTTGTACAAGCACGAACACACTTAAAGGATTTGCTGTAAATACCTGGAGTTATTTGGGCACCTGTATGCCTGAAAGGGAACCTGGTGGCACAATAGTTAACTGCTCAGCTGCTAGCTGAAGGATTGGTGGTTCAAACACACCCAGCAGCTCTGAGGAATAAAGACCTGGTGATCTGCTTCTGTAAAAATCACAGCAGGGCAGTTCTACTCTGTCACATGGGGTCACTATGAGTCAGAATCAACTCAACAGCACTCAACAACAACAATATGCCTGAAAAACCTCCAGAAGGGCTGTTTTTTTCAGATTGTTAAGCTAAGAGCCCATCACTTGCTCAGTCTGACATTTCAAGGGGACTATATTTCCTCCTTCAGGATTAAAGAAAGAAATATTCTGTAATGCCATTATAAATAATTCAAAACACAAGAGAGCTTAATATGAATCATAAGAATGTGACCTACGATCACACTCTAAGTCCAAGAAGAATGCGTCTAAACCAGCCTTACAAGTATATTACTAGGAAATACATGCTGGGCCCATCAGTCTACAGGGGAGAGGTTCCTGTGTATTTCTAGAGTGGATTTTTCTCAGGAATGAAATTCACCAAGTCTGAACTCTGGACATTTAACCTCCAGTTGAGGTCATCAATCTGTTCTATCATGACCTGGAGGCGCATGGCATCACCACTCACTAATCTCTTGTTGTAAATGTTGCCTTGAAAGGGTCTTAAGATTCAATTATTAATCAGAGCCAATTTAACAGACTGTTGGTGCCAGGAATGAATTTTTTTTTTTTTTCAATTTGCAAAGCTGGGATAAGCTGATCAAGGAGAATGCTATGATTTCACAGAAGTACGTTAAGCTTCCCACGCCTGTCTAAAGAGCTTACTGAGGTGGCAGGAGCAGAGAAACGTGTGTTTGGGTGGATATGTTACTATTCAAGGGGGAGTCATTATGAGAAATTTACAAACTGTAGTGGACTCAAATATAGCAATGATTGAGAGGATGGCACAGGATCTGGCAATGTTTTGTTCTGTTACACATAGGGTTGTTATAAGTCAGAATCAACTCAACAGCATCTAACAACAACAGCAATAACAACAACAACAAGTGGGCCTCAGTGTAGATAAAGTTTTCTTGACTTGGAAGGAAAGGCCAAATTTCTGTATTCTCTTTTTTAAATTCTCGTTTAAAATGTAGCCTTACAATTTTTACTTAGACAAATGGTGTTGAGAGAATGATATTTTCTACATTTAATTCTGCTTCATCCCCTTTTTTCATACCAAATCTATGAGAAGCTGTTGTTGTTGGATGTCATCAAGTCGATTTTTTCTACTGATAGTGACCCATGTGACAGGGTAGAACCTCTCCATTGGGTTTTCTAGGCTGTAACCTTTAAAGGAGCAGACCACCCGGTCTTTCTCCCGTAGAGCTGCTGGATGGGTTCAAACTGTCAACCTTTCACTTAGCAGCTAAGTGCTTAACCATTGTGCCAGCAGGGCTCATTTATAAGAATCTACAAGCTTTATTAATGATATTTTTTTATAGGCCAGGCTTTAGACAGAAAGGTGATAAATGACCGAAATCATTTGCGATATGCTGGAACTATAGACAATCTGCGATGAGTGTAAGAAGTTAGATTCTTGAAGAGGGCCTCTCATAAGTAATGAGATGACCTCACCAAGGACTCTCACGCTGCTCTGTGCAGAGACAGGGTCAACTAAAAATGTGGTGGGAGCTCAGCTAGATGCAAGGGCCTCTTTGTTCTTTTTCTTTTAGATTTTCTTCTGTGGGTGAAAGGATAATAAGATTGAAATCACCTCCAGTCATAGACTGGGACTCCCTCACCCCAGATTAGACTTTCACCTCTAACATTGTGCCATCGTCTCCCAGTCTGGGGGAGGTCTTTGAGGTGCAGTCAGGGCTGGTTACATTGTTTGTGGGGCCCAGTGCAAGATGAAGATATAGGGCTCCGTATTAAAAAAGCTGGAAGAAATGATGTTACAGATGCAAAAATACAAAGCTTTTCCCTTTCTTCTGTAGTTGCTCTCTCAACTTGTCATGATATTTTTAATTTGCTATTTGATGTCATTCTAAGTCAATAAAAATTAAAATTATTAGCATAAATTTTACCATATACATTACTCACTGCAGATGGGCGACCTCAAGGGTATTGCAACCTCTGTACTAGGTAACGGAACTGGGGTGGGTGATAGGATTATCCCTTTCCAGTTGTGGCCTCCTGTCCACTGCCCAACAGATTGGCTGCAGTGCTGCAAGTCCAGGGTGGGGAAAGCTACTAATATGCCCTGAGATGCTGCAGAATGGGTCACTTGACCCTGAACCTCCCCATCATCAGCCTGGGACAGAGGGTGGCAGTGGTTACTGGGGTCCTGGGGGGCTGGAGGCTGAGAACCTGTCTCAGGGAGGCAGGAAGGTGAGAGGAGGGAGGGGGCAGTGGGAAGCAGGGCACCACGGGCAGAGACTCCAAGCCCCTGGTCCATGTCCATTGTCCTGCCAGATTTCACTTACAAAACACAACTTCAAAGAGAAACTTATCAACAATTTCAAGTCAGGATCTGCAGAGAATTAAACCCCAGTCAGGGGGCCCTTCTGAACCTAGGACCCCGTGCGACTGCACTGATAACAAGCCCTTGGAGTAGGCCCTGGGCATGGGAGCAAAGGACAAGTAAGCAAGACTCAAGTCAGGGCTTCGTGCCAGCATGGCTGCCCATTTCCTACTCCAAACAGGGGCCTTGTTAACCCAGGGACATCTCTACCTGAATTGCAGATTTGCCTCTGAACAAAACCTTTTTTGCCTCTTTGCTATTTACTTTACTTTTTACTATTCAGCATCACCCTCCTGCCCTCCCTGCTGCCTCATGATTTCAGGCATAGTGCCCCGATCCCTGATGCTGGGGCAGAGGCATCAACTATCAACTATGCTCTTGGGTTCTGTTGGAAAAACACCATCAAATCTCTAACTGTTTGAGAACAGAGAAGAAAGGACAACTTGCCACCTAATGGACTCAAAGGCTAGTGTGACACAGCTCCTTTCTGGAGCCTGCCCCAGAGAGCCAGACTCATGGAAGACCCCCTCCCCATGCTCAGGAAACAGCCAGTCGTGGGCTTCCTGGCCTTTTTGTTCTCCCAGTAATTAATTTCTCCTTCCAGGAAAGATTTCATTTTTGGAATATGATACAGGCTTCATTGAGATATCCCTCACAGTAGCAGCAAGAGCTAATTTGTCAAAGGGACGATGCGACCCTGTGGAATACTCTGATATACTTACTGAGATCTTTTTCACAACCAGCAATATAAAACAAACAACGAACAAAACACAGTTGCGACTGAGCAGATTTCAACTCATGACGACTCCATGAGTGTCAGAGTAGAACTGTGTCCCACAGGGTTTTCAATAGCTGACTTTTCAGAAGTAGATCACCAAGCCTTTCTTCTGAGATGCCTCCAGGTGGACTCCAACTTCCAACCTTTTAGTTAGGAGTAGAGCATGCCAACGATTTGCACCACGCAGGGACTCCATGAGAACAATGTGTGCTGTCAAGTTGGTTCCAACTCATAGCGACCCTATATGACAAAGCAGAACTGCCCCATAGGATTTCCTAGGTTGTAATTTTTTTTTAATGTTTACAGGAGCAGATGGCCAGGTCTTTTCTCCTGCAGAGCAGCTGGTGGGTTTGAACTGCTGACCTTTCTGACAGCAGCAGAGCACTTAGCTATTGCACCACCAGGGCTCCTTATGAGAACAATATTTAATTCAAGAAAGGAAGCTAAACTGTGCTAGAGAAGATGGCCTTGCCCTTTCTAGAGCAGAATTTCTCAAAAGGGTGGTCTGTGGACCTCCCGTGTCAGAATTACATGGAATGATTGTTAAAAAGGCAAATTTCTGTGTACCCCTCTTTCCCTCCCCACAGAACCACTGCATCTCTGTGGTGAGGTGTCAATCTACATTTGAAATAAACTAAGAGTTTGTAATCTCATGCATACGGACATTTGAGAATCAACATTTTGAGCAAAAACCAAAAAAAAAAAAAAAAAAGCCAAACCCATTGCCAGTGAGTCGACTCCGACTCCTAGCAACCCTATAGGATAGAGGAGAGCTGTCCCATATGGTTTCCGAGGAACACCTGGTAGATTCAAACTGCCAAGCTTTTGGTTAGCAGCTGTAGCTTTTAACCACTACACCACCAAGGTTTCCATGCTTTGAACTATAGTTCTTAAATCCAAGTACTCAGAATCACCCAACGGCTTGTAAAACGGAGTGCTGGGCTCCTCCCTCAGAGTTTCAGGCTCAGTAAGGCTCAGTAAAATAATAAACCAAACCTGTTGCTGTGGAGACAATTCTGAGTCATAGTGACCTATAGAACAGAGTAGAACTGCCCCATACAGTCTCCAAGGAGCAGTCAGTGGATTCGAACTGTTGACCTTTTGGTTAGCAGCCAAACACTTAACCACTGTGCCATCAGGGCGCCAATGGGGCCTGAGAATCTGCATTTCTAACAAGTTCCCAGGTGATATTGATACTGCTGGTTTAGGGACCACACTTAGAGAACCACCGGTTTAGAGTGACCAAAAAAATTTAGTCTTGGGACATGAGGTGTAACCTGTTTACGTACTGCTGTGTTCTCGGGACACCCTTAGGAACAGAGTATTGGAGGCAGTGGTGGTGGCAGCAATTTGTTTTCTGTCTCTCAAAAGGAGTGTCTGGGTAAGTAGTACAGGGTCATCCGGCCCCCAGAAGCCAGGCTGGTCTATGCAGGCCTGCAGGGGGCAAATCTGAATTGGTGTGTCTCTCAGTCAGATAACCAGGCTCCTGGTGGCTGGCTCTTTATAGGCTCTCAGGAGCTCATCCGGTTACAGATAAAAATGGGGTTATAAGTCTTCTGCTATTGACTTGACAGTAGTGGGGTTTTTTTTGGTTTTGTGGAGGATTCCCTGAGTGGTGTGAATTAACCAAAAAGCACTAGACTTTTAACTGAAAGTTAGAACCGACCCAGAGGCATCTCAGTAGATCTGCCTTTTTAAAGGTCACAGCCTTGAAAACCCTATGGAGTACAGTTCTACTCTGCACACATGGGATCACCATGAATGGAAATGACTCAATGGTAACTGTATTTTTTTTTTTTAGGGCTTCTCTAGGGCAAGACATAAAGAATTGGCCAAATCTAGTTGATGCCAGACATAAGCTGGAATAGCCTGAAGTGTAAAAGAAGGCAAAGCCCCACTAGCGTGGCTAACCAGGGAGAAACCATCTCTAGAAAGCCAGTTGGGCTTATTCATGTGGCGACAGGCCTCCAGGCTGATGCTTCAGAGGTCCCAGGCCACGGATGCTCCCTTTCCTCCACCTAGAAAGTATTACAGGCTGAGGCCTCCACGTGCCGCTGTGGACTGTGGCTGTGGTTCAAGAGCAGCCTGCAGGGCTTTGGTTTCAACTCACCTTCCTCAGGCACCTGCAGTTACCAATTTGGTCACTAGAGGTCTCAGCAGGACAATGATTGTCTTTGGAAAAAGCAGAAAAGGACCTGGGAAAAGTCTGAAAAATTTCCTTGTTGGTTGGCCTGTTGTTCTGGGAACTCTTAGGCAAGGGGAGAAGTAAGGTGAGAAGCTCCGTGACCTCTGCCTGCCTGCCCAGCATCCTCAGTGGGACAATTGGCCTAGAGTGGCTGCCTAAGGATGCCATTTTCCTTCTTAAACAGTGTGATAGCTGTTGCTGGAGAAGGAATGGTAATGCCAGGGCAATGACAGTTGCCAAGAAGGGTTGCCAAGAAGAGGCCTGTAGGGTACTCCCACCCTATAATTTCCAATAGCCACTCCCTCTGATTGTCAAGGTCAACTGACATTTTTCAATCTTACTTGAAGTGCCACGCAAATGTAGCTTCAAGAGTCCCCTAGCACAACCCTTCCAGCCAGATTTGCTGACTCTAAGCCCCTTTTCATGCGGCCCTGATGGTGCAGTGGTTAAAGTGCTTGGCTGCTAACCAAAAGGTTGGTGGTTGGAATCTACCAGCTGCTTCACAAAAGAAAGCTGTGGCAGTCTGCTTCCATAAAGGTTTACAGCCTTGGAAACCCTTTGAGGCAGTTCTGTTCTGTCCTATAGGGTTGCTATGAGTCAGAATCTACTCCATGGCAGTGGGTAAGCCCCCTCTCTGCCAAAATTCTGGAGCAGAAATTCTGCCCTAGTAATACTTTATGAGGCCACAGTTATTTGCAAAGATATATTTTTATCCAGCAGCAACAGAACCTAAGAAGTGCACTAGAAATTCTCCACCTCTGTGATTATCCCGACCCCACCATTGTTCCCAGCCCTCCATATCCTGTCCTGCTCCTCCCACCCAACTTTGAATCAGTGTCACCTCCAGGGAAGGGTACTACAGACCAGATAGGCCACTCTGGAAAAAGTTGCATTAAAAAAAAAAAAAAGTCTATGTTTTAAATCAAACTTGATATGGGGAAACCATAGTTGGCCAAAACGTTAAATCAAATGATGGGTCTTTAAAGAGATTCATCATAAAAATGCCATGGATTTACCACGGAAAAAGAAAGCTCTGGTAAAAGGACATTGTGGAGTTGGTTAATATCTGTATTTCCATAATTTTATGCAAACAAGGGATGTATCTAAAAACTATGTTGTAAGGTGGCATGTGTGGGTCTCTATTCTTGCCTCATTGGCTTTCAAGTTATTCTAACTGCCTCAGAGACTTTCTTGGCACTATTAACCCAGTAAGCAATATACTGAAAAAGGGAACATGTAACCTTATTCACCTATGGGTCTCTTTAATTAAGTTCCAGAGCTCTAATCAGTGGTGTCTTGAGAAGAAGAGAAGCAGACACCAGCCAGATAACCTCTAAATGTATAACCCCAGAATCGGCATATTTGAGAGGACCCTGGGCAGTGCAAACTGTTAACACACTTGACTGGAAACCAGAAGGTTGAAGGTCCACCTAGAGGCACTTTGGAAGAAAGGCGTGGCAATCTCCTTTCAAAAAATCAGCCATTGAAAACTCTATGGAGCACAGTTCTACTATGATACACATGGAATCACAATGAGAATGGACCCTACGGCAAATTTTTTTTTCACCTCAGATTGATAGGTCCATATAAGGGGGGGCAGGTTACTTGCTTCTCATTTGCATCTTCTTCCTGCCCTTGTTCTTCAGTTAGTAACTGAGACTCCTATGGTTCTTGATCCTGTGGGCTGTCCTCATTTGTACAGCCTGACTGTAATGCTTTCCACAATCCTACATTTTTTTTACAGTAGGAAATAAACACTGCTGGAAGGAAACTGCATGAAAAACAGTCTGAGGTTAACCAACAAACCTAGTATCATGTACTTTTTGAAATCAGCTGTTCTTAAACTCATTTTATAGACGACGAGCCTGAGGTCCAGAGACACCCAGTAACTTTCCCAACCTCATTCTTTTACTTAGTGGCAGAGCAGGACTGGGGCCCAGTGTCATTTCCTGGGCTGTAGGCGCCTTCACTTTCTTTCACTGTTTTTTAGGGCTCTCTGCAAGAGAGGAATGAGCTGGGACACTGTGCCAATCAAATGTTTTGATGGAAAGAGGAAAAATGAGTTTTAATCCAGTCGCTGCCCCATCTGGGGCAAGTTACTTCCCTCTTGAGGCTTCAGTCATCTTCTATGAATTCGGGGGCATGGAGCAAATGATCTATGTAGAAGGTTCCTCCAGCTCCAGAATTATGCTTGTTTCTGAATGATGGGTTGTGGGGGGGGGGGGGGAGGCGGGTCTCAACCCTGCAGGGCCTTGGGTAGTCCTCAGTCACATGTTATGAGAGCCCTTTCAACTTTAAATTACTGTCATTTCTGAGAGCTACCTTGAAAGTTTCCTTTATTGTCATTCAACACATAATCAAGACTCCAGGAGACTGAGAACAAGAGGCAGTCCTTCCCTGGAAACCACGGACAGGTTGGGGAAGGCTGTACAGAAAGATAGGAGATTATTTTAAATGTGCCAAATACAGTCGTAGGCACAAATACTTCACCCCCATTTTATTTATTTTGTAAGTCAGGTTTATCACATATTGAAATTAAAATGGAAATACAGTTTATGTAGAATTAGGAAGACCAGAAATAATTACATGTGTGCATGTGTGTATGTATGCCATAAAAGGCCGATCTAGGCAATGTCTGGCTTAAAAGCCATTATTCTTTTCCTACATAATCACGTTCCATTCAGCATATGTATGTGTGTCCCTCATATACATATGTACATACAGAAAATAGTACATAAATGAGAAGATCACCACTTCTCTCCACAGCTCATTTAGTGTGGCTCCTTGGCACAGTGATATTTATTTTCACATAGCATCCACTCCTACAAAGACTCACAGAACATTAGTCCATTTAAAGCTGGGGGCCCCAGAAAAAGAACACCACAAATCAAAGGCATGCTGTGGGTGACCATGGCCTGCATGGAGAAGCCCACACGTCCTGTTTCCACACTTAGGAGTAGCAGGTTGCAGCAAGAACGTGGACACATGCCTAGAATTCTAAAAGCTGACAGTCTGGGAACTCATCGTCAGAGGACAATAACCAAACGCGATTCCCAAGGATCCCTGTCTCCTTCCTGGGAAGGTGCCAGGCTAACAGCAGCAAGGGCTTTGGCTCTGTGCTGGGGATTGTGTAAGAGGGAAGCACAAATAAAAAACCAGCAACAAAGACATAAAATCCATGGCTTAAAAGTGATGGTGCATGCGATCCAAGCACCAAGCGCTGAAAGCGGGTATCAGAGAATAGCAGAGAAAACATGCGGGGCGATAGGCAGAAGCGCACAAAACACAGCTGAACCCACAAGGAGCCATGCTCAGACTTACATGGTTTGGTCTCACACTACCTTAGTTTGCTTTAAGCATTTCCATCGTCTGAGAGTTTGGGAGGGAAAAACAGAATGGTTAAAGGTAAAATAAATTAAGAGCTCACACTTTATTTTTAAAGATTAAAAAGACAAAGTTACTCTTGGGCATTCCATTCATTGTGTGCGGAGAGACAAACATGGTGACACAGCGATTAAGAACACAAACTTGAGAGCCTGACTGTCTGGGTTCAAATCTTGGTTCTACCCCTTATTAGCTGTGTGACCCTGGCAAGTGTCATATCTTTCTGAGTCTCAGTTTCTTCATCTGTAAAGTGGGTCTAATACTAGCACTTACCTCATAAGATCACGCTGAGGATAGAACGAATACATGTGGAGCATCTTAAACACTCCTAATTAATATTAAGCGTTATCTAAGTGTTAGAAATCATTGTTGCTACTGTTTTTATCTTTGGCTTCCTCGGTTAACACCACACAGACAGGAGTCACGAGAGTTTACAGAAAGTCAAGGGCTCAGAGAGTTTTGTTTTTTTTTTAAGTGTTCAGTGAGAAAAGCAATAGGAAAAACCACAACATTCAGGAGAAGGAGACACAGTTAGGAAGGCACAGGTGGAGCAATAGCCTGGTGTGTTGTTGTAACTCTTTTCAAACGAGGGCATCATTTCAAATTCTGGATTGGCCCAAAGGAATTCAGAGTAGCTTTTTAAGAAAGATAAATAAAATCAACTGTGCATACACAGATCGATGAGAACCCTAAAGCCTGGTTTATGTTGCACGCTTCAGGGCTATGTACACCTTGTCAGGTGTTGCCGGCTGGATTGATGTCACCTTGCACTTTCTAAATTGCTTCTACCCAGTGCCTCACACAGAGGATTGCTGAAAGGTGCCAGTGCAAGGACTGGGGTGGGGGTGAGTACCAACTGCTGAGTTATGCAGGAGGACAAGCTTCATTCCCCCATTTTATTCCCAGAACTGTTTCATTAGTTTTGACCTCACCTGGTGGGATAACGCAGTCAAGCAGGACAGAATGGGACATCTAGTGGGGGCGATACCTTAGCTTAAAAGGAATCTGCAAGTAAAATGCCCTGCGGATGACCTGGAGGTGAGTCTGCCTTTGCTGACCACATTCCCAACCCCTAGTTAGCCAGTATCAGTGTCCACTGAGTTCTTCATTTTTCTTTAAAGTGAATACTGCTGTCCTCACCTCCCAGTGGTGCATTTGTTCATGTAAACGGGACTATTGAGATGGGTCTTATTTAAAGATATATGGCTTCCATGAAATGCAAATTAAGTGGGCTGCCCTCTATTTCTGCCCCATGAACACCGAATTCCTCCCCCTCCAATGCTTCTTATCTGATCTTATAACCCCCCATGTCCTGCTTCCGTTTTGACCCTCTTCTTACTTCTCTCTTTTGGTTGTTGCCGATGCCGCTTCTTATTCATCACCGGCCCAAGAAAGTTTTCAGGATGGAAGGCCAAGTCCTCTCCTCTGTGGCTCTGGTCTCCTCCTGCTCTGCCTCACTTTTTCAAGGATTGTGTGGGGCCCCTTTAGGATGTGAGCATTTGGAAAGAGCAACTAAATTATTTAAAGTTGGAAAGCTGGATGCCAGAAACATTCTTTCGAATGAAAAATAAAAAGCAGCATTAGAAGTTTCTTGTTGGTAGAATATATGGAATCCGCCAGGCGCTTTTTTTTTGGCTTTAGAATGTATTGTTGTTAGCTGCTGTTGCTTTGACCCCCACTCAAGGCAACCCCATGCACAACGGGATTGGACTGTTATGATCTATAGGATTTTCGCTGGCTAATTTTTGGAAGTAGGTCCCAGGCCTTTCTTCCTAGTCTGTCTTAGCCTGGAAGCTCCCCTGAAACTTCTGCAGCATCACAGCAAAATGCAAGTGTCCACCGACAGACGGGTGGTAGCTGCACTTGAGGCACGTTGTCCAGAATTTGAACCCAGGTTTTACACATGAAAGGGGAGAATTCTACCACTGAACCATCACTGCCCTCCTGGTACAAATAGAAGGGAAGACTAAGAAGAAACATATCATAGTCTGCTTGGTAAAAGGTAGCCTAGCCTAATTGAGGAGCCCTGGTTGCATAGTGGAAACCCTGGTGGCGTAGTGGTTAAGTGCTACGGCTGCTAACCAAAAGGTCGGCAGTTTGAATACGTCAGGCGCTCCTTGGAAACCCTATGGGGCAGTTCTACTCTGTCCTACAGGGTCGCTATGAGTTGGAATCGACTCGACGGCACTGGGTTCTGGTTGGTTGCATAGTGGTTAAGAACTCAGCTGCTAACCAAAGAGTCCGCAGTTCAAATCCACCAGCGGCTTCTTGGAAACCCTATGGGGCAGTTTTATTCTGTCCTGTAAGGTTGCTATGAGTCGGAATAGACTAGATGGCAACAGGGTATAGCCTAATTGACCTTTGCCAGAAAGGGAGAGTCACAGGCTACTTCTCCAGGTAACATAGACACAACAATGATGCTCAGCTTTGAGTGAGTGTGAGTGTGTACATATACCTGAGGTACCCACGACGTCATGCTCTGAGATAACATCTGCTATGAGCAAGTTTTTTTTTTTTTAATAGATTTTGTTTTTTAGAGCAGTTTTTGGCTTACAGAAAAATTGTGCAGAAAGTACAGAGTTCCTATATACTCCCTCCCCTTGCACACTCTTTCTCCTATTGCTAACATCTCGCATTCATATGGTACATCTGTTACAACTGATGAATCAATACTGACACACTATTATTAACTGAAGACCATAGTTTTCATTAGGGTTCACAGTGTATATTGTACAATCCTATGTGTTTTAACAAATACATAACATCGGATGCCCACCATTTCAGTATCATGCAGAATAGTAGTTTCAATGCCCTAAAAATGCCCTGTGTTCCACCTATTTATCCCTCCCTCCACCCCCTGGGCCCCTGACAACCGCTGATCTTTTTTTGGAGCAGGGTTTTAATCTGGATAATATTTGCACATGCAAATGTACCCTGGAGTTGAATTATCCTCAAGCCGAGTAGCTCCAGGTTGGGCTGGAGGCGCCTAGCGGCTGCGCCCAGGCTTTCCTTCCCACTATGCCCAAGCAGCAGCCCCCGCTGCGGGAGCTGGTCAGGACTGCCAAGGATCACAGCTTCATTTATCTGGCAGGGAAACTGGCTTTTTAAAGACTTAGTTTTAGATCTTTGCCAATCACAGAGACTGTTTCAAGGACATAGATTACATTGCTCAGGCTTTGGAACACAGATAGAGACACCTTGATCTGTTCAACACGTTTTTGAAGGGATGCTATTTATGTTATCAGGATATTGCTCAGGCAAAAGTGCAAACGGGAGAAAGAGGTAGAGGCTACTTAGAGAAGCAAAGGGATTTTCAATCAGAAAAAGTAGGTCTCATGAATTGATGTTTGCAGAAATGGAAACATTTAAACAGAATTATTAAGCAATTAGCCAAATTATAACTAGGATGGGAAATACAAGGTGATTTCAAAGGGAATAATTTCTAATAAGTCATCATTATCTTGCTCTGGAGGGCTTTGGTTTCACGCCTTCCAGAAGCAGATCATTATTTTGATAGAGGAGACAGGGGCAGTCATGTTTTCCTTGTTGATGGGACAAGCAATGCCATGTCTCTTGGAGGGACAATGAGCCAACCAGGCCTGCAGGAGCACATCGGAAAGACTGGAGCCCTCAATGCAGTGAAAACAGCTACAGATCATCTGTCTAGTGTGTTACTCAAGAGTTCAACGGTGGCAGTTTCTAAGCTCTGTTCCGGGTCCCAGGACCCTATCACCTCCTCAAGCAGGTCAGCTATATCCCGAGGGTGTAACCTATCAGGCTAAGATTCAGTGGTTAGCACATGTAGGAAAAGGGCCAAAAGAACAGGTCCTGCCACTAGATGTGCGACTAATGCCGGAATAGCCTTTAGAGTATTTTGGTATTCTATGCTCAGTGCATCATGTTGTTGTGTGCCGGTGAGTCAATTCCCATTCATAGAGACCTTATAGGACAGAGTAGAACTGTCCCACAGTGTTTCCAGCGCTATACTCTTGACACAGTGGCTACAACAATGGGCTCAAACATAGCAGTGATTGTGAGGATGACACAGGACTGGGCAGCATTTTGTTCTTTGGTGCATGAGACCACTATGGGTTGAAGCCTACTTGACAGCCTAACAACAACAATCTTCACAGATTCTCCAGTGGAGCAGCTGATGGGTTTGAACCTCTGACCTTTTGGTTAGCAGTCAAGTGCTTAACTGTTGTACCACCAGGGCTCCTTCACTGCACTGCACTGCAACCATTGATTTTTTTTTTTTAAAGGATTTTGTGTATGTGGGGGTGCTAGAATGGGTACTGCGTAGTCATAGTAGTTGGGAAATGTTAAGGAACAGATTTTGTTTTTTTAAATTTTTATTGTGCTTTAAGTGAGAGTTTACAAATCAAGTCAGTCTCTCACACAAAAACCCATATATGCCTTGCTACACACTCCGAATTACTCTCCCCCAATGAGACAGTCTGCTCCCTCCCTTCACTTTCTCTTTTCTTGTCCATTTCGCCAGCTTCTAGCCCCCTTTACCCTCTCATCTCCCCTCCAGGCAGGAGATGCCAACATAGTCTCAAGTGTCCACCTGATCCAAGAAGCTCACTCCTCACCAGCATCCCTCTCCAACCCACTGTCCAGTCTAATCCCTGTCTGAAGAGTTGGCTTTGGGAATATTGCTCATCCTGGGTCAACAGAAGGTCTGGGGCCCATGACCACCAGGGTCCTTCTAGTCTCAGTCAGACCATTAAGTCTGGTCTTTTTATGAGAATTTGGGGTCTGCATCCCACTGGTCTCCTGCTCCCTCAGGGGTTCTCTGTTGTGTAAGGAACAGATTTTAATCTCTATAAAAGTACACTCTAAACTCGTTGCTGTCATGTCAATTCCAACTCATAGCGACCCTATAGGACAGAACAGAACTGCCCTATAGGGCTTCCATGGAGCGCATGGTAGATTCGAACTGCTGAGGTTTTGGTTAGCAGCCAAGCTCCAGAAGGTTCTGTCTTAGCTACACAGTGAAATCCCCGGACAAACCTCTTCTGAGTTCCTCTAACCCCTGAGACCATAGCTATCATTTTCCAGTTAAGGGTGAGGCAATGGGGGCATACTTTATATGTATCTTTCCATAAGATTAGGAAAGAATTCATTAGAGAAAAGGTACAGCATTACTCCTACGAAAATGCAGCTGTGGCTTGGTGGTTCCAACTGATTTGTTTGCAGCAGGCTTTCCTTTGTGCTATGAGTCTACGAATAGGCCTTTTTACCATTAGTTCTTGTACTGGAGACCTTTGAGTGTTCAGAGGACTTACTACAAGAGTCATTCTTATCATGGCAGACCTAGTAACAGGCTGTGATTTTGTTCATTAAATATATTTGCAACACTCAAAACATAAAAACGACAGTCTTTATGCTTCTATTTGATTTACTCAAACGTGAGTGAACAAATGTCTCATTCATTTGAAACTTTAGAAAAACCACCAAAATGTCCCTCTGAGTAACCATTTCCTTTATATCTGGGTGATTTACACTGAGCTCTAGGAGTTTGGGGTTCTGTAGCTTGATTTCCCACTTCCTGGGTGGTAGTAGATAATGGCGCAATGCTGAGTGTTGACTGATTTTCCCTCAAATGCATCCCCTCCTGCGCCTTCAGTGCTCAGTGGTAGAGGGTAGCAATGAAAAGAGCAGAAATATATAGAGCCCTAGTGAAAATGATTTTTAGTTGAGAAGCCTTTCAGGGAATAAATACAATGCGGCACCATACTTTATTGTTAGAATCCAAGAAATCTAGAGCTGAAGTAACACTGGTCATTAATTATCTAGTCCACCTGTCTCGTTTCATAGAAAAGTGACACAGCCTGTTGGGGTTAGAGGTTGACTTCCCGACTCGTGATCCAGGACTATCCCACCATGCTGCTTCCCATTTCCAATAGGAGAACAAAGCTATCTAAGCAATGACACCACCTGTTAGGTAAAAAAAAAAAAAACAAAAAATGATATTACTAATAATTACCCATTTTTTTTTTTTTTTTTTTTACCCATTAGGTAATTATTAGTAATATGCTTAGCCTGCGCTCTGAGTTTAGAAAGGTTTAATCTCTTCATAGTGCAACTAGAGGCAAAGTTAGGTAACTGCTTGACTCTTCCAATAAAATAAAAACGAAATGGTGTGTGTAGTCTGCCGCTTAGGTCACTGATCCCAAACTTGGATAAACTATATAACCCATTGCTGTCGAGTCAATTCCTACTCATAGCAATCCTACAGGATAGAATAGAACTGTTCTGTAGGATTTCCAAGAAGCAGCTGGTGGATTTGAACTGCGAACCTTTTTGGTTAGCAGCTAAGCTCTTAATCACCGCACCACCAGAACTCCTGGATAAACTATGGACTCCTTTAACGTAAAACAATCCTCTAAGACCTCTGATAAATTTTCTTAACCAGCATTTGAAACATTTACTTAAGAAAACTAAAATTTCATTTTTGAACATGTCTTTCAATTGAGAATTCTCATTGAAAAAAAGACATTTTATCTTTATAATTGGAAAAATGGAAGCACAGAACATAAACATTTTTGTTGAACCCAAACACCCCCCAAGAATATGTTGTTCAACCCCAAAATAAGAAACTTTGTCCTAGCTCAGAATTCATCTCCAGAGAAGGCAAAAAGGGACAGGAGCTTGTTGAATGGACACGCGAAATCTGGGGTGGAAAAGAGGAGTGTGCTGTGACATTACAAGGAGAGCAACTAGGGTCACATAACAATGTGTGTAGAAATTTTTGTATGAGAAACTAACTTGAACTGTAAGCTTTCACTTAAAGCACAATTAAAAAAAAAAATTCATCTCCACCCTCTTCTCTGAAGGTTGCTGAGTGGCACAAATGGTTTGTGTTTGACTCCTAACCTAAAGGAGCCCTAGCTGTGCAGTGGTTAAGTGTTTGGTTGCTAACCAAAAGGTTGGCAGTTTGAATACACCAGCTGCTCCTTGGAAACCCTATGCGGCAGCTCTACTCTCTCCTATAGAGTTGCTATAAGTCAGAATCAACTCAATGACAACGGGTTTGGTTTTTTTGGTAATAACCTAAAGATTGGTGGTTAAAACTCACCCAGTGGCCCCGTGGAAGAAAGGCCTGGTGATCTGCTTCCATAAAGATTACAGCCAAGAAAACCCTGTGGAACAGTTTTAATACATGGGGTCGCCATGAGTCAGAATCAACTCGACAGCAATGGGTTTGGTTTTGGTTCTCATCTGAGTCTGTTAAAGAACTTCGTCCTCAGTTTATATCTCTTTTCACCTTCACTCTATCAGTAGCTACTTTTCTTGTGACAAAAAGATTTTTAGTTCACATTTTTGCAGTTGAGTACTGTGTCCTATACTCTGTCACTTCACCACCTTTCTCTGTCTTTGACTCCTGGGTCGCTTGTGCGATTTTCATAACATTTGCTTTAAAGACAAGTCAGCACAATCCTGCTTTTGTAGAATGGTATTTTTAATGAAAATGCTACTTTTATAACATGAAAGATTCAGGCTTCATATCTGCCATCTAGGCTGCATCAGCCACCCTCCAGATTTCAGGAATGATGTTCCATCAGTTAAAATGTACTCTGAACACCTCCGCTGGCCTTGTACATTAGCTAAGTTCCCTGTTTTACAATCTCACCAATTTAACACTGCCATCCTGTCTACCCTCTGGGGTGACAGGTAGCTAAAAACACATTTAGATTTTCTTTCCTCTGAGGGGGAATTTCTCTCCTTGACAGCCTCTCTCTCCTTGGCTCTCACAGACTACTAGGAGTTTGCTGGGGAGCTCCCCTGGGGAGTGTCTCCTCCCTGCCCATCTGCTTTCATCCACTCCTGGGTCAGACTTTCCTTTTTGTTAAGAATTCATTCCCCAGTGGAAATGTAAGCATTCTGGAATTTCTTCTCAGCACTTAAAGTGTTGTTTTGGATTTTACAAAAAGTAATTTTTGAAAAATACAATGGATACTCGTTCTATATCATTTTGGTTAAAAAAATGAAAGGATGTTTGTCTATATGTGCACGGTCCAGTATGGTGACCACTAGACACATGTGGGTACTTAAATTTAAATTGATTAAAATTAAAAACAACTAAAAATGTAGTTCCTCAGTCTCATTAGCCACATTTCAAGGGCTCAAAAGCCACCCGTGTCTAGTGGCTACTGTATTGGACAGAGTAGGTAGAGAACATTTCCATCATGGCAGAAAATTCTGCTGGACAGCGCTGCTCTATAACATTTATTATGCTTTAATAAAATTTGAATGCAAACTGTGTACTATGCTGCTGAAGTTGAGTTCTGAAAAGGATACAATGAAGCATAAATATGTAAGCCATCTTCAGTCAAAACCCATCTGCAAAATGCAGAAGATAATTATTTAATAAATAATACCACTGGATTCTGGTGTCTTCTATGCTCAAGTCAGCCACACAAAGCTTCATCATTTAGTTTAGACTCTAAGATCAGCTGTGATTTAAATGAAAAGAAAGCTGACTTACTCTAAAATGGTGGCTCTTCTCAATGGAGCTGTGTATGCGGGGTTGGGGTGGTGGGAATGCATGAGATGACTCGGCAGATGAGCCAGTAAGCAAGGTAAGCACAGGCTTACTTGTGCTTACTTACTAATCTGAAGTGAACAATTTCGCATCTTTGATGTGATGAAATCCATGTGAAATTGTTCACTACAGATTAGTAAGTAAGCACAAGTAAGCCCACGTTTACCTTGCTTACTAGGGAATCCATCCCTGTCAGGGATTGTACATCTGAAAAGAGGTTTTGCTTCCATAGGAAAGGGCTGCGGAGCTGGGAGAGAGACAGATCTCAGCCAGACCTAGAAGCATAATCTTTGATATGGTGAGAAAATGTGAAATTGTTCACCACAGAGGATCTGGTAAGCAAGGTAAGCACCAGGCTTACCTTGCCTATTGGATAATCTCCCCCCCGGGAGATATATTCAAAGCACCTGGGAACTTGTGCTGAGCTAGACATTTCCTCTCCTACCCAGATATGACCAGAATTTGTTGAAACGAGGAGGTGCTGCAGGTGGAACTTCTGTAGTTTGAAAAAACACCTCAGGTGGTTCACATGTGTCTTCACTGCCTCATACCCTCAGTTGAGATCGACTGCTCTAAAGAGATGGCTAAACTGGTTGGGAGAATGTGCCTAACTGCAGAATGGCAAAGACCATCTATACAGGTTAAGTATATAAGTCCTTATATAGGTTAAGTTCTGATTATTGGGGCTGGCCCCATAGGTGACTCTGTACAAAGTCCGAGTGGGCAAGCTTGCTAGTTAGTAAAGTTGGATTGCTTCTTCAAGGCTGCATGGGTAAATACTTAGGGCAGAGCAATAAACATTTGTTCATTAATTCGAGAATCACTTCGTGAACTTCTAACAATATCTGCCAAACACTGATACATATTGTAGAATACAGCCCTAAGTTTTTCTCTGTACACCACCTATTCATGCAAGCATTTGTTTCTTTTATTTGACAGTGGCACCTGTCACACCTTATTGAGCAGCTGGACTTGCCACCTTGGTCCTTTCTGCTTCGACAGACCCCACCGATATCTAGGCCCAAACAGGTGATTTCAGGAAGCAAATGACGCTACAGAATATTTGAGGTCAGGAGGCAAAAGTTTGGGTGATGTCCAAGGGCATCCAGGAGACACAGGAGAGCGAGTGACGAGGATTCAGAAGGAGTGTGAGGCTGGGCCCTGGTGAAATCCCGAGACACGGGAAAACCCTCCTCAAGATTCAGTTATTCTAATCATCTTGTCTGACCTTCAGCCAGGTAGAAATACTGAACAGAAAGATCCTAAGACAAGATGGTGAGCCGTGGCAGGTACAGGGCTTTCTGAGGTGGATGAAAGAGTGCTCTCAATGAGAAATAACAGAGTAGAAGCAAGGCTGTAGGACTCCATTTGCTAGGCTAAATATACTTTAAGGAATGCTATACTGTAACACATTTGCACAGAGTGAACACTGGCTATGAAGAAAATTCCCGCCTCAGACGTATGAACTCAAGCCCTAGGAATTAAAGTCGCTGAATGGGTAGTGGAGAGCAAAATTTGGTCCCTCATTGGCACCCACTTTTTATATGTTCAACTGGGAATGTAATGCTACAGGTATTCATATTGCCTGATAGAATGATGGACAATACAGCCAGCTTCAGCTTTTCTACCACAAAAGGCCAATGGGAATTATCTGACGTTGTGTAGTTGAGTAGATTCCGACTCACAGAGACCCTATAGGACAGAGTGGAACTACCCTGTGCTTCAAAGGCTGTAATCTTTATGGAAGCAGACTGCTACATCTTTCTCCTGCAGAGCAGCTTTTGATTAGCAGCCGAGCGCTTTAACCACTGTGCCACTGGGGTTCCTTCTGATGCATCTACAACCCCGAATATTCCAAATATTCAAGTCTATCTTCTGCACCTAGCCCTTTTACTGGAGCTGAAAATGACAAAGAACAACGCTGATTTCCGAGAGTTTCATTCCATTTCAAAGTTTTCTCACTGTTCCGGCTTGGCTTTCACCAATACACAGTGAAATGGCAAAAAGACAGGAAACTAGGAGAAGCAAGGGGCTGAGAAGGTCTACACAGCACATATATCATTAGTCCCCAGATAACCGCAGGGCTGGTCAGGGAAAGGCACTGGAGAGTGTCTATGTCAGGCATTTTACTTATGTCACCTTATTCCATTTTCATGACATCCTTAAAGGCAGGTGTTATTAATCCTCATTTTACAGAAGAGGACAGTGAGTCTACAAGGTTTCAGCCACTTGCCCAAAGTCACATAACTAATAAGTGATAGTGCAGGGACGGCGAGGATTCACATTCAGGTCTAGCTGTTCCACAGACAATACTCTATCTAGTGTCCCTCATGCATCTTTTTCTGCTGTATTTAAGGTGTTCTATGAGACGTTTTTATGAGACGTTACCTCATTAATCTTCACAATCTTTTTGTGAAGCAGGAAAATCCCTGCTGTGTCTTTATTTTTCAAATGAGCAAACTGTGCTGCAGGGAAGCTCTTGGAGAATCCTGAAACTTTAACTGGGGTGTCTAGTGGTTTTGTGTATCTAGGGTAGGCTTGGGAGCTGGGAGTGAGAAAGGGGTGGAGTGAGGGCACTCTGGAAGAGAGGGGGCTGCAGGTCACTCTCCCACTGTGGAAGGGCATTACCCTCTATTTTCTCTCCTGATACAGGAGGTGGTTACACATAATTTGACATATAGCTCCAGGCTCTAAATGTTGCTTCTTGCTTGGCCTTTAAAACATTTTTATTTCTCTTTCAAAAGAAACAAACTCAGTTTTTCTTAAGGAAAAAGTGCCTTCAAGTACAGGAGTGTTTTGAGAGCTCCCTTTATATAAGTTGGAACTGCCAGAGTTGAATTTTCCAGCAATCAAGCAAATGAAGAACTGCCCCCAAACCCTCCCTGGTTAATGTCAGCATCACCGTTATGCATGGGTGATTTAAAAAATATTTTTTATTAAGAATAAAAGTGCAGCTTGATGTTATGCTATTTTGATGAAGACAGCTTGGATAAGAATTTAACTTTTAATTTGTAAAGATGAGAAGGAATGCAAAATGGTCTATTTCTAGCTATAAATATGCATTATAGAAGTTATTTAAAGACGAATTTTTTAAAAATAATTTTTATTGTGCTTTAAGTGAAATTTTACAAATCAAGTCAGTCTCTCACATGTAAATTTACATACACCTTCTATATATTTCCATTTACTCTCCCCCAATGAGTCAGCCCACTCCCTCCTTCCAGTCTCTCCTTTCGTGACCATGTTGCCAGTTTCTAACCCATTTCGCCAGCTTCTAACCCCCTCTACCCTCCCATCTCCCCTCCAGACAGGAGATGACAACATCGTCTCAAGGGTCCACCTGATGCAAGTAGCTCACTCCTCATCAGCATCTCTCTCCAACCCACTGTCCAGTCCAATCCATGTCTGATGAGTTGTCTTCTGGAATGGTTCCTGTCCTGGGCCAACAGAAGCTTTGGGGACCATGACCGCCGGGATTCTTCTAGTCTTAGTCAGACCATTAAGTCTGGTCTTTTTATGAGAATTTGGGGTCTGCATCCCACTGTTCTCCTGTTCCCTCAGGGGTTCTCAGTTGTGTTCCCTGTCAGGGCAGTTATCGGTTGTGGCTGGGTACCATCTAGTTCTTCTGGTCTCAGGATGATGTAATCTCTAGTTCATGTGGCCCTTTCTGTCTCTTGGGCTCAGAATTGTATTCTTCGTTCTCCTTTGATCCAGGTGGGTTGAGAGCAATTGATGCATCTTAGATGGCTGCTTGTTAGCATTTAAGACCCAGATGCCACACTTCAAAGTGGGATGCAGAATGTTTTCTTAATAGAATTTATTTTGCCAATTGACTTAGATGTCCCCTGAAGCTATAGTCCCCAAACCCCCGCCCTTGCTCCACTGACCTTCGAAGCATTCAGTTTATTCAGGAAACTACTTTGCTTTTGGTCCAGTCCAGTTGAGCTGACCTTTCCTGTATTGAGTGTTGTCCTTACCTTCCCCTAAAGTAGTTCGTATCTACTATCTAATCAGTAAATAACCCTCTCCCACCCTCCCTCCCTCCCCCCTTTCGTAACCACAAAAGAATGTGTTCTTCTCAGTTTAAACTATTTCTCAAGATCTTATAATAGTGGTCTTATACAATATTCGTCCTTTTGCATCTGACTGATTTCACTCAGCATAATGCCTTCCGAGTTCCAGAAGGAGAATTTTTGATTCCTTCTAGTCCCCTCTCCAAATGGGAGTCATCATGTCATTTATTGTCCAATCAGGTCACTTTTGAGAGTGAAAGTGGGTGCTATTAATAAGTATGTCAGATCAGGTGTAAATGGGGCTGCCCCAGGTAAATCAGGATGAATACCCATCCTGTCCAAAGGAAAACCACTTTTTTTTTCTATACAGTCTACAAAAGGTCCCTGGGTGGCTCAGATGGTTTGCACTCGAACCTAGCAGTGCCATGGAAAAAAGGCCTGGTGATTTGCTTCCATCAAAATTATAGCCAAGAAAACCCTATGGAACCATTCTACTCTGTCACATGTGGGAGCCCTGAACTACTACCATTAGATTTTGTATCATATGAAAGAAAATCAACCTCTATCTTGTTTTATTGTTGTTATTGTTGGGTGCCATTGAGTCAGTTCTGACTCATAGTGACCCCATGTGATAGAACTGCCTCATAGTGTTTTCTTGGCTGTAATCTGTATGGAAGCAGATCCCCAGGTGTTTAAGGGGTCTGTATTTGGGTTTTCTGTTATATACAGCTGAACCTTATCCTGAAACACGCACACTATTTCATTTAATCCTCACAGCAATTCTGAATGATGGGTCTTATTACACCCATTTTATAGATAAGGAAATGGAGGCTCTAAAAGGTTAAAAACTTGCCCATGGTCACACAACTAGAAAGCAACAGAGCTAAGATCTGATCCCAGGTGAGTCTGACCCCAAGCCCATGATCTTTCCATGTTGTCTCTCTCTTCACAGAGCAGCTAATGCGTGATGGAAAATTCTGCACGAATCCATTGCATGGACTATTTTCACTTCCCAAATATGCTGGGTTACCTTCAGTCCATCAGGCTCACTGTGTCTATGCTTGACCCATGCCATCCTGAGTGGAGAATTGAAGAGATTATCCTTCTAACTTCAGTCCTGGGCCCTGGTGGCACAATGGGTTAAGATCTTGGCCGCTAATCAAAAGGTCAGCAGTTCGAATCCACCAGCCACTCCTTGGAAGCCCTATGGGGAAGTTCTACTCTGTTCTATAGGGTTGCTAACAGTTTGAATTGACTCCATGGCAATGGAGGATGGGGACCTCAGTCCTGGTTCCTTTATCGCCCTCCCAGCTTAACACACACACATACTCATATGTGCTTGCTTAAAATTAATAATTAAGGCTAAATGCTGTTTATCCTTGAGTTCCTGGACCCACCACTTCTAATAGCCACTCTGTGTGTGCATCTAGGTACTACATGAGTCACACGAACATGAGTGATTCAAAGCAGACAAGTCACAAGCTGGGGCCCTGTGCTCTCCAAGCTCCTAAATCTTGTTTGAATAGTTATTAGCCACCTCTCTCTCTTTTTTTGTTCGGCTTAGTGGCCATATCAGCAAATGAGAAGGTTGATTTACAGTTTGTACTTGGTGCATTCTCTGAAGTGGAGCAAAAAATTGAAAGGCTTGTGTCAAGCACATTTATTCACAGACACATTCAAGATCAAATTAATTTTAAAGCACTTATGGGATATTTAATGTTTCTGAGTTTTGCTTTACAAGTCTATAGTGATCTTTATGGCATAATATCTATTTCAAGCTAAAGCTGTCATAGAATTGGAAATATAATTTTTGCTATTAAAAAATTCTGGGATGGAGTATGCCATACGAATGGAAATTGAGATCAGAAGGAAGAAACCCCAAATTACTTAATACAATAAATGCAATCACTCAGGGACAATTCACCAAAGAGCTCAGGGTCATAGAATGTTGTGGCCAGAGGGGCCTTAGAGAGCACAAGTCTAGCTCTCTCATTTTAGGGATGGGAAAACTGAGGCCTAGAGGAGCTGTGTGATTGTCCTAGGTCACAAAGCAGTTAGGGGGCAGGACTGGGCCTAGAACTGAGCCTTCCAAACTCTTCATTCTGATGAAAGATACATGTAAAAAAAAATTGGTAACGGAAAATTTTTGGAGTGAACCCATTTCTTCTTTATGGGATGTTATTTATTAATCTGGGGAGATCTGATAACACTCTCTAGGGACTGTGCTGCATAACTTCCCAAGTCCTACAGCATATACTATAGTGTATCATTACATCCCATGTTGCTGTGGATTATGATTCCACTGACATGTCTGTGCTCATCTCAGCATTCAGACTGTAAGCTTCTGGAAGCCTGGGACGCCATATGACTGGTTTCCTATCCTTCACGGGGTGTAGCCCTGAGCTAGTTCACAGTAAGCACTCAACAAGCATTTGTTGGCTGGATAAACAATGAAAATGAGGCAATCTTTGGGAACCAGCCCACTCTCCTTTTACCTGATCATTGACTTTTACGTTTATCCTCTAACCCATCTCCTTTTTTTCTTAGTCCTTTGCTGAAGAAAACAGTTATTTTGAACTTCCGAGCCATCTAGGATTCCCCCAAGCTGATATGGCTCACTTGGTCTTAGGGGCAGACACTAAGAAGTATACTGCCAAGCCACTGCCAGCACATAGGTTGCCTTTGTGTCAATTAGAAAGTCATTCCTTTCTTTAGTCCAGGGGTTTTCAACCAAGGTGTGATTTTCGCAATGACTGAAGACATGTTTTGGTTGTCACAACTGATGGTGTGGGGAGAAGAGGATGCCACTGACGTCTAGTGGGTAGAGGCTAGGGATGCTGCCAAACATCGTACAATGCACAGGACGTCCCCCCACAAAGAATCTGCTGGTCTAAAATGTCAAGAGTGGCAAGGTTGAGAAACCCTGTAGCAGAAGGGAAACATTGAGATTTAGACTAGGATTAAATTTCACCTGATAACGGTGTTGTAATAAGAAGTTAGCATTTGTTGCATCAAGTATTTACTTCGGCCAAGACTGAATACTTCTGGATGCTTGTGTTTAGAAACACCATAAATCACTAAAGTTGTCAGCAGCTTTTCACCATTGAGAAAGACCCTTCAGACACTTCTGAAATACCACGTGAGCCCTGGGCTACTGAAGTCCTGGTCCCATCATTTAGTTACAGAACTTTGGGTGACTCATTAAAAGACCCCTTCCCCCTTCCTTCTCCAGGTGATACTGTCACCAGACTCTGAGTTATAGCCTCTCATGCTTCACTAAAGAGCCCCTTTTTCTCTCTGGTGTTAATGCCTTCTTAATACATGCAGGCTGTTATCCTCTCCACCCTACAATTTGGGGGAGCTAAGTAGCTCTCTAAACTCTAGGTAAATTTACCAGCCTTTGATTATACTGCTTAATCTGAGTTTGCAAACTGCTTCACCTATATTCTTATTTGTGCAGTTTCTTGTGTCTAAATGAGGCTTCACTTGGAGTTGGGAGAAGCGGTTGTTTTATCTATTTCTTGTGAACTCCTTTTGCTTCCCCACTCTAGAAACTCTGGCTCTGCTACTCTAGGCCTTTCAAGATTGCAAAACACGGTTATAAAAGTAGATCAGTGAGAGAATCACCAAAACCAAAACCAAACCCAAAGCCATCGAATTGATTCTGGCTCATAGTGACCCTATAGGACAGAGTAGAACTGCCCCATAGGGTTTCCAAGCCTATAAATCTTTATGGGAGCAGACTGACACAACTTTTGCCCTGGGAGCTGCTGGGTGGGTTCAAACAGCTAATCTTTTGATTAGCAGCTGAGCGCTTAGTCACTGCGTCACCAGGGCTCCTGAGAGAATCACAATGCAGATTAAATCATATATCCCGAATTCAGTGTCCCAACTCATTCACATTTCATGGGATGCCTTTAGAAGCATCCAGTCTTTGTCCTCTAGAACCTTTGCACCCACACAGTTCTAGAGCCTGGGGCTAGAAGTGTTGGCTCTCTTTGAGGAGAAGGGACAGGCAAATGTACTTGAGGGATACTTTAGGATTTCATTTCATAATCAAGAGAATATTTCTCTACCTCAGTCCTCACCTCAGAAAGAATCTACATTAAGCTGCCTCTCGTCCACAGCTGCAAGTGCTTCTGAATCAGAACTACTCCCTTCCCGCCCCTCCTTGTCCATGGGAGGATGCTCCGAGGCAGGGAGCTCTATGGATCAGGAGTGATGGCAGAGCCTGGGAGGAGGAGCTCGGAGTGGGAGCAGCTGCCCAGCCTCACTTCCCACATCCTCACCACCTCAAAGGATACTTGCTAAGCCTGCTGGGTGGATTTTCTCCGGCAGGCACTCCCTGTCACGTTTATTAAATTAAATTCAACACCACGTAATGGTATCTTTTAAAAACACAAAAATCAGGCAATAAAGGTTAATCTAATTGTGGTGATGCTTGGAAGTCCTCAATTTGTAAATCAGCTGTGGGAGGCGGTTAACACTAGAAGGCAGGCACCTGGAAGGTGTTTAAAGTTCCCAGGGTTTTAAGAAGGGGTGGGAGGTTTGTGTGTGTGTGTGTGTGTGTGTGTAGAACACAGGATGCTGAGGTGCCTGAGGGACTGCTCTTAGGTCTCTCTAGGCTCCTGTCTGGGACCAAATCCTAAAAATGCTTAAAATCGGTGTCAGGACAACCTGGTTGAGGAGTTAACTGTTTCTGGTTCCTTGGCTCATTCCAAAGGAATGGGAGGCATCTCTCCCCTCCTTTGGAAAGGGGGCAGCCAGGACCTGTGGCCTACATGGCTGCTTTGCTAGCCTGAGGGAGAGTTAAGGTGTCTCCTCAAGTCTGTGTTCCTTGAAACTGTGAGGGTCAGTCTGACAGAGAGTGAGGGTGCTGCCTGACCAGAGGAAGAAATGGGTTGCATAATTATGAGAGGCCTCTGCACCCCACTCATAAGCTGAAAAAAGCTTGGGATGAGGTGGGTTGCTTGTGAGCCTCATTAAAAACCTCTGGAAACACCAATTGCATAATTTTGCCAAGGGCTTCCCTGAGCCTTCCTGCAACCCCTGCCAACATAATCTCTGGTGCTAGTTTGACAGGGTGTGGTTGGCTTATGAAAATGCATCCTGGGCCTGCAGGGCGCATCTCTTTGGACATCTTTCTTTTCCTAATCAAAACCCAGAGAAGCATTTCACCAGCTCAGAAGCTCAGCGGAGGCACTGACACTTTAATCTGGAGCCATGGTATGTTATTAGCACTCTGCTCACCCTTTCATTCATTTGCTTTTCCTACAGGAGAAGCCGCCTGTACGATTTTTTCACTGAGAATGATAAATGGGCTTGGCGTTTCCCACTCTCATTTCTGCATGGTCTGTGAATGCACTTGCATCTTCCAATTTTCAGATATAACATGTCCAGATGTGTATGAGCAAGAAGGTGCAAATGTACTGATGAGCCCAATTTTCCTAGGGAGAAGTCTGCAATAATATAAATATGAAGCCCAAATTGTGAAACACACAATAGAACAGAGACAAAGCTTTCTGTCTCATTAAAAAAAAAAAAAAAAAAGCCACAACCATTTCATATCGTGCATTGCTTTAGTCCTAGTTTCCCTTCCATCAGAGACCTGGTGACAGTGGGGACCATTGTGGCAGCTAAAGCTTCTCTGCAGCTATGCTAGTATTTTCTTGTCTGTCCTTTTTGAAACTGCTTGTTCTTTAGCAAACTGTCCTCGTGCCTTCAAAAATGCAGGTTGCAGCAGTGGATTTGTAAACATGGAATGGAATCCCTAATACAGTATGCAAATATCGGCAGGCTCCGATATAAAACGACTGGAATCCCGAACAGTCATGATTGCTTTAGAGCCAAGGGCTTCCCTGTGAACAGCGTTTAAAGGGATTAATTTGGCTGCTGCGACTCGGGGTATCAGTGCCAAAGCACATATACTTTACACAGGAGTAATATAACTGCTGTTTTTTTAATGAGAGGAGAAGAAGAAAGGCACAGGCGTCCTACTGCAAAGATTTTTCCACTGGGGTATTGAGAAATCAGCCAGAAGCAAGGGTCAGAGTTGTTTGTGTGTAATCACGTAGGAGGTAGCCACAGAGGGCTGAAAGCAAGTAGTCCAGAGAGCAGAGTTTTCTTCAGATCTAAATGGGCAGGAGGAATAAACCCCTTTGGAGACAGAAAAAGGACGGCAGAGGGTATTTGACTAAAACTGAACTGTGGTGAGACTTTGTGGATTCCTAGTGGTGAAAGACTAATTGTGATGGTTGTAAATCAGGACCATCTGTTTTAGAATTATTATTTGAAATGAAAGACATTCCCTATCATTCCCATGATTACTACCTTCTTAGCAGGATCAAGATGAAAAAATTTCAGCTGCATTTATGGGGATCAAATTAAGCTGGTATTAAATCCATTTAGTAACACTGGGAATGGTCTGGGGCTTTGCCTTAGTGTTTGAAGGCATGCAAAATAAACATGAATACCAACAGGGGGCATGATATATTCCCTTCTTCAAGTTCTACGTAGCTGTAAATTGTACTGGCAGTTTCTGCTGTGTAGCAGATACATGATGAGGGAAAAGACTCTTAATGTTGATGAGGCATTACCAGGGAGGAAAAAAGAAGAAGTCTAAAAATGAAATGTGAGAGATGAAATCTCAAAGATCCTGAGGTTGTATAGGAACCCCTTTCTCTTTTTACCATTTGTGTGTGTGTGTGTGTGTGTGTGAGAAAGAGAGAGAGAGAGAAAGAGAAAGGAAGGACTTAAGAGGAAGGACTTACTAAAATAAACAAGCTAACAAATCCTCAGACTCAACCCACACAAATAAACACGTTAAAGGAAAAGTGAAATATCTTCTCTCTCCTGTTTTTACATTTTCTTTGTTCTAGTTTTTTCTCTCCTCATACTTGTGAACATCTAAAATTTACGTTCTTGATTATTTTACTTATAAACCTGAGTCCACAATGATATGCTCATCCCTGGGTCAAATACAAAAGAATTCAGTGGAAAAGAACATAAAGCTGAAACTGCAATGCTTGACATTAAAGAAATCAAGAAGATAGTATTTAAAGATACACATGTGTTGGGATGCCCAACTCAGCTGCCTTAGGCAGGCAAGGAATGCCACAAACAAAATTAGACCTCAGAGACAACTTCCTGCCTGGGTGAGTTGTGACAGGTTGGATAGGTTACTCAGAGAGTGGTGAAAAGATTCTCCTTGAAATTGATTAAAAAAAAAACAAAACAGAATAGGAAAATGAACAACTATATTCCTTTGGGGAATTGAGGCACACTCATTCCTGAGAGCTGTGAAATGAAGTAGATGATTGCTGCTCAATACATCTTTCCTTTTCCTGTTTTCTCCTGACTTCTCTCCCTTGCTCTGTGCTGGCCAATATAACTTCCTGTGACGATGAAAATGTCCTATATTTGTGCTGTCCAATACAGTTGCCACTAGCTACATGTGGCTATGGAGCACTTGAAATGTGTGTTCCTCAGCTAGTGTGGCTGAGGAATTGAATTTTTAATTAAATTTAACTTTAATTAATTAAATGTAAATAGCACAGGTCAGAATAGAGTTTCAACTAAAGGCTTTCTGATGTCAGTAATGGGAGGATTTCAAAGTACAACTGATAATTTGTGAGGGAGGGACTATGTGAAGAAGGGTATCATGGTGTGGCCAACGGGGTTCATATGGGATTCAGATGAGTGAAATGGTACTGTGTAGGGGAGGAGGCTTCTGTGATTCTGTACCTAAAGCTGCCCATCAGTTGATCAGTAAAGGCCTCTGAGTTCCCACTGGATGTGAGACCCTCAGGGATACATAATAAAGCACTGATATTTTTCTTGTCCTTAGGGATCTTCCAGTCTAACGGAGAGAGATGAACAAGATAGGGAAGAATATACCATTGACCCAAACACAAGCAAGTATAGTGGAAAAAGGATGGGTTCGAGAAATTATGTTGGAAGGTAGGGTTGTTAAAAAGGTGGTATTTACATGAAAAAAACTTCCCTGGTGAATAAGAAAGTCAAGTCCTAAGGCTGGCCTGGATCCAGACAGTGGTTAAAAAAAATTCACCCATTGCCATGGAGTCGATTCAGACTCATCGCAACCCTACAGGACAGAGCAGAACTGCCCCACAGGTTTCCAAGGCTGTAAATCTTTATGGAAGCAGACTTCGACATCCTTCTCTGGCAGAAAGGTTGGTGACCTTTTGGTTGGCAGCATAACCACTGCACCACCAGGGCTCCTTAGACAGTGGTTTGGAAAGATGAATCAGGTGAGGAAGAAAAGGGGAGGTCCTTGAGCTGAATGAAGTTTATGGGGTGAGGGTAAAAAATAGGAGTCTTTATTAAACACAAAGACTAAACACAAGGAAACCCTGGTGGCTTAGTGGTTAAGTGCTATGGCTGCTAACCAAAGGGTCGGCAGTTCGAATCCTGCAGGCACTCCTCGGAAACTCTATGGGGCAGTTTTACTCTGACCTATAGGGTCGCTGTGAGTCAGAATCAACTCGACGGCACTAGGTTTAGGTTTTTACTAAACACATGTTCATTGACTGTCCAGCACTGTATAGGCATCGTTTGTGGGTACAAAATATGAAACAGAGTTCTGCCCTCAGGGAAATTATTACAAAGACTGGCAAACCAGCTCTACCTAAGAAAAGGTAAATAGTAATATGAGGCAATATTCCCTTCAAGTGCCTAGTGAGGGAGACACAGGGAGATACTGCTGTGGGCCTGGGTGGCCAGAGCACAAATGAGCTTGAGCTGGGCCTTGAAAGGTTTGAGTGGGTAGAAAGTAGAAGACAGGGAAAGAAAAGATTTGCATTGGAACTGAAGAATGATGGGAGGAGCTATCTGTTGGGAAGTTAAGGTTGTCATGGTTAGAAGTCTGCGCTTGATCCAGAGATCTGTGGGAAGCCAGAAGAGACAACGCTAATAGAGCAGTCTTGGAAAATGCATTTTCTTGACAAATGAAGCAGTATTAAAACAGCCTGAGGCTGGGAGGCCAGAGGAGAGGTGGAAACTGTCGTGAGGGTGATATGTTTCCACACCTGGGCAAAGGCTGTCTTGGGGTGGACTCTTCACCAAGTTGAGTGCCCTGAAAATGAAACTGCTCACCTCTGACAGCCACTGCGTGCCTTTGAAAGCAGGGTCTGAAGTTCATTTTATAAGTAAGTTGCCACCCAGGCCAGTGCAGAATTTAAGATGGGGTTTAAGAGATTAAACCCAGCATCTCCTTTATACAACTGCTCATAGTAATCGAAAGAAGGATTCTGAAACCATGGTTACCATAAACCCAAAAACCGTTACAATAGAGGACTAAAATTAAGATCAAAGGTGATGATTTCAAATCCAAGGAAATAGAATGGGTTTAAGCTTGAGCTCACATTTAAACTTTGTATTGGCTATCTGATTATCCCTGGCAAATGCATCCTTTTATGAAGCAATCTCAGGAGACAGGGAAGTGGTTCACACAGTCTAAAGCTTAGTGCAGATCCCCAAATCCTGGGTATCAGGATGGAATTCTGCTAGGCTGAAAGGAAAATAGTTTTGTAAGAGATGTGACATTTTTAGACGTGATTCTCACTCAGACTGCTGATTTTTGTTGTCCCAGTGGGTCTAACTGGGGACAGGGTTGGAATCTATTAGCAAAGGTGGTCAGTGTAAAAAAAAACATCTTTTCAGGATTGAAAAGAATGAAGATTTCCTAGAGGGCTTTGTTCTTCAAGTTGTTCTTTCATGCAGGGATCTCCACCTTGAACTCATAATGGGGTCAAGACTATTGTGGATTGTCTCAGAACAGGTGACAGGAAGCACACAATGGGGCTACTTCTCATTGAGAAAGGGGGTGCTGGCCTGTACAGAATGTTGTGGTCTGCTAAGGGGTTTGGTTTCTCAATTCTGAATGAGCAAAGCAGTTCCATGTATGACTTGCTCATTCCGCAAGGTGGGAGGAGGGATACATTGCGATGAAGAACAAAGACCAGAGCCTTCAGTATGGATTACACCTCAACATAAAGAAAACAAAAATCCTCACAACTGGACAAGTAAGCAACACCATGATAAACGGAGAAAAGATAGAAGTTGTCAAGGATTTCATTCTACTTTTATTCACAATCAGTGCCCACAGAAGCAGCAGTTAAGAAATCAAAAGACTAGAGGGTCATTGAAAAAGAGGAAGACCCTCAATAAGATGGATTGACACAATGGCTGCAACAATGGGATCAAATGATAGTGAAGATGGTACAGGACCAGGCAGTGTTTCGGTCTGTTATACACAGGGTTGCTGTGAGTCAGAATCAACTTGACGGCACCTAACAACATAACAAAAAATATTACTGCTGAAGTGGTCTACCTATCTTTCTTTTTTTAAAATAGAGCATATATTTAGAAAAGTACATAAAATAAAAAGCACAGCTTAATGAAAAATGATAAGGTGAATACCCATGTAACTATCACCCTGGTCAAGAAATAGAGCCTGGTCAGCAGCCTGGGACCCCTGTGTGTCCCTCTGCAATCTTAAACCCTTCTCCTCCCTCCCTGGGGGTTACTGCTTTATGACAATTATTTCCTTGCTTTTCTTTACTAAGTTACTAGCTATGTACGCACCCCAACAATATGGTTTTGTTTTGCCCATTTTTGAACTTAGAATAATACTGTATGTATTCTTTTACATCTTCCTTCTTTCGCTCAACATTGTGAGTTGTAAGATTCATCTGTGTTGGTGAGGGCAGTTGAGTTTCTTTTATTTCCATTGCTGTATGGTATTTCACTGTGTGAATATACCACAATTTATTCATCCATTTTACTATGGGTGGCCATATGAATTGTTTCCCTTTCTTTGTTGAGAGTGTCATCTTCAGAGCAGTGGCCATGCGTCAAAATTAATTAGCTGAAGACCAGACAGAGACTTTCTAGATTGCAGTGAATACCACTCACTGAGAAAGCATTATGGATCATGTTCCACGTAAGACAGCAGATATAACGAACGAGAGCTCGTGGTGGCTTGGACATTGAGAGAAGCCTGAATCTCCATACCATGAATTCTTGAGTTTTCACTTGCTGCAATTTTGTCAGCCTTTTGAGAAATAATTCTCTGCATCATTGCATTCGGGTTAACAAATTATTGAGTAAATAGTTTAAACCTTTATTGTTCGTGGGCCATATTAAATCTGCAGTTTTACTATACAAATCCTTCATTGTTGTCTGCATTCTCTAAAACAGCTCTCTCTCTCATGATGCTATAATCAGCCAGTAGGTGACAGGAATAAATGTCTTCATGTTATTTCAAGTTTAGCCTTCAAAATGAGAATGAACTAAAAGTGGAAAGAGCTTTAATATATGCATTCATTCAAGCTAGCGTTGACAAAGAGAATGCTCAGATCAGCGTGGCATCTGTCATAATAATAACGATAATTGCTAATGATTATAACAACCATGGCAATAACGTGCTGTCATCTGGATATAAAATGATGCCGCTAATCCACAGTCAGTGAGGTATCCTTTTTCTCTCCAGGATTGGGGAGATATGTGTGCTCATTCATCCTTTCTCTCTTGACTGACCGTTACAAGCAGTCTGACCTTAGGCAGGCTGTTTTTGATTAGATTTCATCCTGACTCTAACTTCAAGCTGGAGACAGTTCTGGGCACACCTGATATGAGATATACTATAAGGGAAGGACGGGGTGCCCGGGTGGTGCAAACGGTTAATACACTTATCTGTTAATAAAGAAGTTGGAGGTTTGAGTCCACTCTGAGGTGCCTAAGAAGAAAGGCATGGTGATCTACTTTCAAAAAATCAGCCACTGAAAACCCTAGGAGCACGGTTCTACTGACACATATTGAGTCACCAGGAGTTGGAGACGACTCAACGGCAATTGGCTTCTATAAAGGAAGGACAGAACAACAATCCTTAGCTGCCAGTTTATTTTGGCATCTATAGTGACAAAGCCATAAAATGTGTCTTAATTAAACACCATGGAGAAGCTTGAAAGAAACAATTTCCTTAAATGTTTAACCGGTGGAAAATAGTTTGGTGAAGAATTTCCTCTCAAGCTCAGACCCATATATGCATTGTCTACTTGCCATCTTCATTTGAATGTCTTACAGGTACCTCCAACTTCAATATGTCCCCAAATTATGTCTGACGTGGTGGGCAGAATAATGTTCTTCCAAAGATATTCACACCCTGACCCCTGGACCTAGTGAGTACGGTACCATACATAGCAGAAAGCATTTTGTAGATGTGATTAATTAAGGAGGTTATCCTGGATTAGCTGGTTGGGCTCAATGTAATGACTAGGTTCCTCATAAGTCAAAGGGGGAGGAAGGAGGGTGATTGAGAGAGACATTGGACTTGCTATGCTACTGGCTTTGAAGGTTGAGGAAGGGGCCGTGAGCCAAGAAGTGCAGGAAACTTCTAGAAGCTGGAAAAAGCAAGGGAACAGATTCTACTCTAGAACCTCTGGAAGGAATGCAGCCCTGCTGACACGTGATTTTAGCCCAGTAAAACCTGTGTTGGACTTCTGGCCTCCAGACCTGTAAGATAACAAATTTGTGTTGTTTTCAGCCACTACAGTTTGTAATGGTTTTTTACAGCAGCGACAGGAAATGAATACATCCGGTTTGCCAGGTATAGGCTGAGTTTATGTCATCTCAACAGCACTAATAGCTCCTCCTTTTACTTTCAAAGGTGTGCTGATTGGACAATAGGTTATATGGTCATCCTACCCAAAGGGAACTCATCCTCTTCTTCCTCCAACCTTTCTTCATGTCCCCAAACTTATTACTCCACTAATGTTTCCTTTCTCAGCTACTGGCACCATCATCCTTCCTGTGGCTCAAAACAGAGCAGAGGAGAGACCCTTTCTCTCTTTCTCAAGACTTAGAGATTCTATCTCTGAAACCTCTTTCCAACCCAAGCACTTCTCTCCAGCTCTCTGCCACTACATACCATTGCCTCCTGCCTCTACCCTTGCTCCTTTGCAACTTGATTTCCACCTTCTCAGATCCAGAAATCTGATCAAGAAACCCCTCTTGAAACCCTGCAATGCCTTCTCACTGCCTGTGAATGAGGTTCATGGTTCACAGGACCCATTATGGCTAGCCCTCCAGCTATTCCTTTTGGCACTCCTCACATTATCCTTTACACTCCCAGCATTCTGAACCTCAGTAAATACTTTGTCCTTAAATGAGTGAAGGCAAAAGGACTTCCTTGAACTAACGAATACTTAATCTTCATTCTAGAAGTATCAACGGAATTTAGATTAATCAATTTGTTAATTAATAAATAATTAATCAATTTATTAATTAATAAATAATTAATCTATTATTTTTCCATGTCGAGGACATTCAGATGATATTCAGATCAAAGAACATAATGGACATACATCCTAAAAAGATCCTAAGTGCTCTTCATTTTAGTAGACACTCAAGAGAAAATGTTCACAGTCACCAAGAGAGTATGTGTCATTCCCAGAAAGAGAATTTTCACACTTTGATTCCTAGAATCCAGAACTTGTGTTTGAATCAAAAACAACTTTGGGGTCAATCCAATCCTTTTATTGGTCTAGGAATTTGAGGAGATCAAGAACCATTTGAAAACTCTAGGGATAAACTTTTATAGAAAAATATTCCTTAACACAGGAATTTTATCTTGAATTAATAATTCAAAAGATGTAATACATCTCTCCCCCCACGTGTCTGTCAGTTTGTCGTACTGTGGGTGCTTGTGTGTTGCTGTGATGCTGGAAGCTATGCCACCTGTATTTGGATACCAGCAGGGTCACCCACAGAGGACAGGTTTCAACTGAGCTTCCAGACTAAGACAGACTAGGAAGAAGGACCTGGCAGTCTACTTCTGAAAAGCATTAGCCAGTGAAAACCTTATGAATAGCAGTGGAACACTGTCTGATACAGTGCTGGAAGATGAGCCCCCCAGGTTGGAAGGCACTCAGAAGATGACTGGGGAAGAGCTGCCTCTTCAAAGTAGACTCGACCTTCATGACATGGATGGAGTAAAGCTTTCGGGACCTTCATTTGTGGATGTGGCACAACTCAAAATGAGAAGAAACAGCTGCAAACATCCACTATTAATCAGAACCTGGAATGTACGAAGTATGAATCTAGGAAAATTGGAAATCGTCAAAAATGAAATGGAACGCATAAGCATCGATATCCTAGGCATTACTGAGCTGAAATGGACTGGTATTGGCCATTTTGAATTGGACAATCATATAGTCTACTATGTTGGGAATGACAAGTTGAAGAGGAATGGTGTTGCATTCATTGTCAAAAAGATCGTTTCAAGATCTATCCTGAAGTACAATGCTGTCAGTGATAGGATAATATCCATACACCTACAAGGAAGACCAGTTAATACAACTATTAGTCGAATTTATGCAACAACCACAAGGGCCAAAGATGAAGAAATAGAAGATTTTTATCAGCTGCTACACTCTGAAATTGATTGAACCTGCAGTCAAGATGCATTGATAATTACTGGTGAATGGAATGCGAGAGTTGGAAACAAAGAAGAAGGATCAGTAGCTGGAAAATATGGCCTTGGTGATAGAAACAATGACGGAGATCGAATGATAGAATTTTGCAAGACCAATGACTTCTTCATTGCAAATACCTTCTTTCACCAACATAAACGGCGACAATACACATGGACCTCGCCAGATGGAACACACAGAAATCAAATTGACTACATCTGTGGAAAGAGACGATGGAAAAGCTCAATGTCATCAGTCAGAACAAGGCCAGGGGCTGACTGTGGAAAAGACCATCAATTGCTCATATGCAAGTTCAAGCTGAAACTGAAGAAAATCAGAGCAAGTCCACAAGAGCCAAAATATGACCTTGAGTATATCCCACCTGAATTTAAAGACCATCTGAAGAATAGATTTGACCCATTGAACACTAGTGACTGAAGACCAGATGAGTTGTGGAATGACATCAAGGACATTATCCATGAAGAAAGCAAGAAGTCACGGAAAAGACAGGAAAGAAACAAAAGACCAAGATGGATGTCAGAGGAGACTCTGAAACTTGCTCTTGAGCGTCGAGCAGCTAAAGCAAAAGGAAGAAATGATGAAGTAAAAGAACTGAAGATTTCAAAGGGCCTCTCGAGGAGACAAAGTAAAGTATTATAATGACATGTGCAAAGAGCTGGAGATGGAAAACTAAAAGGGAAGACCACGCTCGGCGTTTCTCAAGCTGAAAGAACTGAAGAAAAAATTCAAGCCTCCAGTTGCAATAGTGAAGGATTCCATGGGGACAATATTAAACAACGCAGGGAGCATCAAAAGAAGATGGAAGGAATACACAGAGTCATTATACCAAAAAGAATTAGTCGATATTCAACCATTTCAAGAGGTGGCATATGATCAGGAACCTATGGTACTGAAGGAAGAAGTCCAAGCTGCTCTGAAGGCGTTGGCGAAAAACAAGGCTCCAGGAATTGATGGAATATCAATTGAGATGTTTCAACAAACAGATGTAGTGCTGGAGGTGCTGACTCGTCTATGCCAAGAAATATGGAAGACAGCTTCCTGGCCAACTGACTGGAAGAGATCCATATTTATGCCTATTCCCAAGAAAGGTGATCCAACCGAATGTGGAAATTATAGAACAATATCATTAATATCACATGCAAGCAAAATTTTGCTGAAGATCATTCAAAAGCAGCTGCAGCAGTATATCGACAGGGGACTGCTAGAAATTCAGGCTGGTTTCAGAAGAGGACATGGAACCAGGGATATCATTGCTGATGTCAGATGGATTCTGGCTGAAAGCAGAGAATACCAGAAGGATGTCTACCTGTGTTTTATTGATTATGCAAAGGCATTCAACTGTGTGGATCATAACAAACTATGGATAGCATTGTGAAGAATGGGAATTCCAGAACACTTAATTGTGCTCGTGAGGAACTTTTACATAGGTCAAGAGGCAGTTGTTCGGTCAGAACAGGGGATACTGATTGGTTTAAAATCAGGAAAGGTGTGCATCAGGGTTGTATTCTTTCACCATACCTATTTAATCTGTATGCTGAACAAATAATCCGAGAAGCTGGACTATATGAAGAAGAATGGCGCATCAGGATTGGAGGAAGACTCATTAATAACCTGTGTTATGCAGATGACACAACCTTGCTTGCTGAAAGTGAAGAGGACTTGACGCACTTACTAATGAAGATCAAAGACCACAGCCTTCAGTATGGATTATGCCTCAACATGAAGAAAACAAAAATCTTCACAACTGGACCAATGAGCAACATCATGATAAACGGAGAAAAGATTGAAGTTGTCAAGGATTTCATTTTACTTGGATCCATAATCAACAGCCATGGAAGCAGCAGTCAAGAAATCAAAAGACGCATTGCACTGGGCAAATCTGCTGTAGAGGACCTCTTCAAAGTGTTGAAGAGCAAAGATGTCACCCTGAAGACTAAGGTGCACCTGACCCAAGCCATGGTATTTTCAATCACATCATATGCATGTGAAAGCTGGACAATGAATAAGGAAGACCGAAGAAGAGTTGACGCCTTTGAATTGTGGTGTTGGCGAAGAATATTGAATATGCTATGGACTGCCAAAAGAAGAAACAAATCTGTCTTGGAAGAAGTGCAGCCAGAATGCTCCTTAGAGGCAAGGATGACAAGACTGCGTTTTACCTACTTTGGACATGTTGTCAGGAGGGATCAGTCCCTGGAGAAGGACATCATGCTTGGCAGGGTACAGGGTCAGCGGAAAAGAGGAAGACCCTCAATGAGGTGGATTGACACAGTGGCTGCAACAGTGAGCTCAAGCATAACGATTATAAGGATGGTGCAGGACCGGGCAGTGTTTTGTTCTGTTGTGCATAGGGTCGCTATGAGTTGGAACCGACTCGATGGCACCTTACAACAACAAGAATACATCTCTAAACAGTCTACGAATAACTCAGCCCTGAGCTAATTTAAACGTACATATGAACCCTGGTGGTGCAGTGGTTAAGGTGCTTGGCTGCTAACCGAAAGGTCGGTGGCTTGAATCCACCAGCTGCTCCAAGGGAGAAAGATGTGACAGTCTGCTTCCTTAGAGATCTACAGCCTTGGAAACCCTATGGGGCAGTTCTGCTCTGTCCTATTGGGTTGCTATCAGTCAGAATCAACTTGACGGCAGTAGTTTTTTTCTTTTTTTAATTGAGTGAGATCATTATGCTTTGTAGCATATAGCGTCGGAACTCTGAAAAACAAAACAAATACCCAGAACCTCCAAATGGTTACCACCTAAAAAACCTGAATTTCAATTAGAAAAAAATTTAGTGGCTCTTTCTCTCCCTCCCCTCGATCCTGTTCTTTGTCTGAAAACAGAGCTGTTTCTTCACCAGGGCCGGCTGTAATTCCTGCACTGTCAGTCTTATGCATTGTAACATGGCCTGCAGCCGGCTTTAATTACCCGTAAATGCACCACCTGTTGTCTTTTCATTGCTTAATCACGAAACGTATCATGGTTTACTGTGCAATATGATTGAAATACTGCAATGAGTTGCAGAGTCACAGAATCTACAGATGAATTAAAGCCAGGTTTCAGATAAAGCAATGTGGGTAGGGTAAGCCTGGCAAATCCTATGCCCCCAGGGTTATGTTAGAGAGATCCGGTCTAGGAAATGTGAATGGGGCCAGAGAGGAGATGGTGTAAACAGAGAGGAGGTGGGGTCAGCCTAAAAAGCCCCATATGAAAGAGGAACTATGATTCTCATGTAGCACTATGGTTCTCCTAAATGCTCGGGGATCCTGGAGCCTGACTGAAGGAAAGTCTTTGTGCCTTGGTGGCTGGAAGCTTTGTGCAGCCCTGTGAATCCCCCTTCAGTGCAATTGCAGTCTTGGCTTCATGGGGCTGCAGCTGTGCATCCCTGGAAGGAGTGAAAGGGGCAGGGTAAGGGAGAGGAAGGAGCTTAAAAAGGCTGGTGTGGAACCATGTAGAGCAACTCTGTCACTCATGATAACTGCCAGAGTTAGGAGAGGACTTCAAAAACAGCAACAAGTGACGACCTTATCACAGAGCCATGACCTGCCATTAACAAGGTTTACATTTTCATTTGAGCCATTTCTCTTTCAAGGAGCAGTTATTTTGTAGTCCAAATACCTCCATAGCTTCAGCTCTGCATCCTCACATTATAGGCAGAGCTGGCATCCTCTTCTATAGGTGAACTTAAGAGACGTCAGAAAGGCTCCAGATGTCATCACTGAGACAATATCAATAAAGGTCCTTTCCTTTGGGTTAAGACATGAAGGATCTGCAATAATTGGCTTAGTTGGGTGCTTTCTCTGAACAGTAAACCAAGCTCAGTACACAGAGGAGTGTAGTGTGGGACTGAATATGCAAACTGAAGATCATGATACAATATAATAAACGATGATAACGATGTTGGGACATATGATCAGAATCTTGGAACCCTAAGTTGAGGAACATGGCCCAGAAACATTTTTCCTTCTAGTTCGTGAATAGAACAAAATATTTGAAACTGGTACTTGTGTCTTTATGGTTGCCATAGGTTTGTATATGGCATAAAGGGAACAAAGGAATTGGTGATTAATTTGACTTGGCAGAATGAAATGAGTCAGAGAAGATTTCAAAGAAGTGGTGACATTTGATCTGGGTCTTGAAGGATGAACTGGAAATTGGTAAGAGAAGAAAAGGCAACCTAAGCAGGGGAGCAAGGAGTGCTAGGCTTTCCAGGGTGTATAAGCCTACTTGGAACCCTACAGAAGGCCCTCTGGCTGCTCAAGACAGGCACTGGGCATTGGGTGGAGAAAGCAAACAGACATGGGAGAGGTTCTGAGAGGAATGTGGGAGGGGAAAAGGGAGTAAATTAGTTATCTACATCTGTGTAACAATATTATCACAAACCTAGTGGCTTAAAATATGACATATTTATTATCTCACAGTTTCTGTGGGTCAAGAGTCTGGGCATGGCTTAGTTGGGTCCTCTGTTTTAGGGTCTCTCAAAGGCTGAAATCAAGGTGTTGGTCAGGGGTGAAGCCTCATTGGAAGGCTAGACTGGGAAAGGATCTGCTTCTAATCTCATATGGTTGTTCGTAAAATTTAGTACCTTGAGGGCCATTGGACTGAGGGCCTCAGTTCCTAGCCAAAGGCCACCTTCAGTTCCTTGCCATGTGGGCCTCTCCAACACAGCAGCTTGCTTGATCAAAGCATGTAAGCCAAGAAGACAATAAAGAAAGTCTGTTAGCAAGATGGAAGCCAAAATTTTATGTAACATAATCATGGAATTGATATTCCATCACCTTTGCCACATTCTATTAGTTAGAAGTTAAGTCTCAGGTCCCACTCACACTAAAGAGGAGGGAATTACAAAAAGGCAGGGATAATATGAGGTGGGGATCTAATCTGTGAATATAGTTCACTTATTTTCAGAGACAAGTAAGGATAATAGTTATATTGCAACTACTAAAGGAATTGCAGTATACTTTCAAATACTGTCAGTTTTATTTAATATGCATGCATTGAGTACCTGTGCTGAGCACTCTACAAAATGCTTACAAATAATTTAAAATTTTCAATGATGCTGCAAATACCATAATACAGTAACTTTTTGTGAGTAAGCTTGACCTTAATTTATCAATGACACACTGAAAAATACTGAATTATTGGATATAGTGAGATACCAAAACTATGTAAATGAAAGGCATTTTCAGTCCATGTAATTTAAAAGAGGTAAAGTTGGGAATGCTTCCTAGACAAGTTCATTCATCAAAAAAAATTAATTTTTCCCTTATTATGTGTTGGATCCCAGGGCTGTTGCCTACAGCTAAGCAGTCTGTGTGCTGCACAAAGACACCTAGCCAAGAGGGTAAATGGGAACTGAAAACAAGTCCTCCTTCTGTTTGCTAAACCTTTGTCTTGGTATGGGACTGTATCCATCTGTGGGGTGGTGAGGAGTTTAAAAAAAAGTTACTAATAGGCCAGCTGTCCCCTGCTAAGATGAGTAGGGTGGAAGGAGTGAGCATGGCAGAGAGATATGGCTATAAAGATGAATACGCACATGGTTCCTACCCATGAAGAGTTTAACTCTAGTGTGGGGTTGGTATGCAAACTAAAGATCATGATACAATGTAATAAAGGATAATAATGATGTTGGGATGTATGATCATAATCTTGGAATCCTAAATTGAGGAACATGGTCCAGAAACATTTTTCCTTGTAGTTCATGAAAGGAACAGAATCTTTGAAACTGGTACTTGTGCCTTTATGGTTGCCATAGGTTTGTATATGGTATAAAGGGAACAAAGGAGTTGGTGATTAATTTGACTTGGGAGAATGAAATGAGTCAGAGAAGATTTCAAAGAAGTGGTGACATTTGATCTGGGTCTTGAAGGATGAACTGGAAATTGGTAAGAGAAGAAAAGGCACCCTAAGTAGGGATATAGCCAGTGCAAAGACAAGTAGAGCGAAAGCACGCGGTTCTAGGAAGGGTTGCCATGACTTGAACTTGGAATGTGTGAGAGAGGGCAGAGGAATAGTGGGACTGAAGCTATAGTGGGGCTAGATTAGGAAGCAATTTCTAGGACAAGCTATGGAGTTTGAGCATTACCTTATGTTCATGGGAAGCCATCCCAGATTTTAAAGCTGGGGAGTAACATGTTTTAGAACAATCTTCTGGCAGCAGTGTGGATGAAGATGGTTTAGAAAGAGGAGGGCTGGAAGACAAGATACCACTTAGGGTCACATCATCCGGGTAACAGATGACCAGGATCTGAATCTTGTCTTTCCCTTTGGGAATGGAAAAGATGGAACAAATATGTGAGACAGTTCAGGAAATGTAGTGTAGTCTATAGTCTACTGCTAGATGAGGGGAGAGAGGTGAGCAATTTTTTTTTTAAATGGCAGTGTCAAAAATTTACTACCAAAACTCAGATTGTGAAAAAAAAAAAAATGTGGCTTTTTTATTGTCTATTTTTTAGTAGAAAATCCTGGTGACATCGTGGTTAAGTGCTACGGCTGCTAACCAAAAGGCTGGCAGTTTGAATCCACCAGGCACTTCTTGGAAACTCTATGGGACAGTTCTACTCTTACCTATGGGGTCACTATGAGTCGGAATTGACTCAACAGTAATGAGTTTGGTTTTTTGTTTGTATTTCTTAGTAAATCATCTTTGGTGGTTTTCAACTCAATGGCAAAAGTGAAAAAACATAAACCTGTGAACAGATATCTCTGTTAGAATTTCTTCAGTTTAACTCTTGGGTCTTGGCTGGTCCCTTTTGAGAGAACCCTGGCTGGGCTGGGCTGGTCCCTGAGCACTTTACAGTGTGTCTCTGCAGTATGCCTGGTCACATTTGGCCCTTGGGGTCACTTGCTGCTGATGTTCATCATTTCAGCCATATCTTTCCAGCTCAAAGTCCTCACACTCTGCAACCACTTCATTCACATCCCGAGGCTCAGCTAGACCAAGGTGTTCTCAAAAACTCTCTGGTCACCTCTGGGGCAAGCAGAAACTTCTGCGACCCCTGCCTGCCTCAGGCAGGCCTTGGAAAACTGGGAACATATTCTCAGGCCCATCTTCCTGGTCACCTCTCTCAGCTATTTCTAATCAGTGGCTCAGGTGTCAGAGGGATACAGATTTCTTTTTGAGGCTGGCAGTATCATAAAGAGAAGCTAGGTGGAGGTCTCCTCTGCTCTAGGGCTTCCAGAATTTATTTACAGCTTTTATTAGACTCTGCTCCCTCCCTGGTTTTGGTGCCAGAGCTGGCGGTGTGTGTAGGAATCTCAGCATCTCTACTCCATGCCCTTTCTCCAGATCTTCCTTCCTGCAGAGTCTGCAGAGGGCTAGCAAGGAAAGGAGCTACATCACTGAGAAGTATTAAAAAAGGTGTTTGCGTAGCTGGGTAGATGGTGATAGGAGGAAGCAAAGGTTTGGGTGGGGAGCAAAGGGACAATTAGTTCAGTTCAGGACAGGTTGACTTTGTTGTGTCTAACAGATTCCAGATGTACTGCATTTGGCGGTTGGAAATCAGAAGCAGTTGCGACCAGCATTGCTGGTTATATGAGTGGTGGTTAAAACAATGGGAATGGATGAGTTTAAGGAGGGCATGTAGGATAATATTGTGAAGAAGAGAATTCCAGAAGACTTAATTGTGCTCATGCGGAACCTGTACAAAGACCAAGAGTCAGTCACTCAAGCAAAACAAGGGGATACTGCGTGGTTTAGAATCAGGAAAGGTGTGTGTCAGGGTCATATCCTTTCACCATACTTATTCAATCTGTATGCTGAGCAAATAATCCAAGAAACTGGACTATGTGAAGAATGTGGCTTTAGGACTGGAGGAAGACTCATCAACAACTTGTCATAGGTAGATGGCACAACGTTGCTTGCTGAAAGTGAACAGGACTTGGAGAAGTTATACTGATGAAGATCAAAGACTACAGCCATCAGTATGGATTACCTCTCAACATAAACAAAACAAAAATCCTTACAACTGGACTAATAAGCAACATTATGATAAATGGAAAAAAGATTGAAGTTGTCAAGGATTTCATTTTACTAAATCCACAATCAATACCCATGGAAGCAGCAGTCAAGAAATCAAATGACAAATCTGCTACAAAAGACCTCTTTTATAGTGTTAAAAAGCAAGGATGTCCCTTTGAGGATGAAGGTGTGCCTGACCCAAGCCATGATATTTTCAATCACCTCATATGCATGCAAAAGCTAGATAATGAATAAAGAAGACAGAAGAATCGATGCCTTTGAATTATAGTGTTGGCGAAGAATATTGAATATACCATGGACTGCCAGAAGAACAAACAAATCTGTCTTGGAAGAAGTACACCCAGAACGCTCCTTAGAAGCGAGGATGGCGAGACTTTGTCTCACATACTTTGGACATGTTATCAGGAGGGACCAGTCCCTAGAGAAGGACATCATGCTCGGTAAAGTAGAGGGTCAGCAAAAAAGAGGAAGACCTTCAAGGAGATGGACTGACAACGGTGGCTGCAACAATGGGCTCAAACATAGAAACAATTGTGAAGATGGAGCAGAACTGGGCAGTGTTTTCGTTCTGTTGCACATAGGGCCACTAAGAGTCTGAACCAACTCAAAGGCACCCTACAACAACAACAATGTAGGAAAAGGAGAGAGAGGAAGGAGGCTAAGGAAGTGATGCTGGGAGGAGCCTGAGAAGAAGTGGTTGAAGAAGTAGGAGGAGAACCTGGAGATCCTGTCTTTCAGGAATGAAGCCTGAGCCACAAGCACATACAGATCCCAGAGAGCTACAAGGCCTCCTGGAAAACTCACAAAACTTCCTTTAAACAATGATACTTAAAGTTCATTTTACCTTTCAGAAAAGAGAGAAGTATATTAGGCAGCTCAGAGGTAAACTCAGTTATGGATGAAGTGGATTTTCAAAGGGAAGGCAAGATCAGCATTAGGTTTAAGAACATTGAACCCTCCATAATCTGCCTTTTGTAACTATTTTGAATTTCAACTCACTTGGAGAGAAGCAACACAGGACAAAGCCTAGACCCCACATCTTGTACTTGTGGAAAGGAAGGACATCTGGTAAACCAGGACAAGCGACTCCAACACCAAAAGGCCCTGGGTCAGGAGGAAGAAGGCTACTGACATAATTGACGAGAAGGAAGTCGGAAAACATAACTCCCCAGGATCACTATAGCTGAGTTTATGCCTGGGCAATGCCCGCAAGGTGAAGTTGTAGGAAGGCAAACTTATGAAGGCCATTAATCAAGGTAAAAGCAACAGGAAAATGAGGTGCTTCAAGGCACAGTGTGTGGGAAGCAACAGCGTGATGGAAATCATTAGGAGAGATGCCCGCGACTCCCTCACCCAGCAGGCTATTTTGTCTGAGTGTCTGCTGCAGCTCATGAGGTGGGGGCAGAGAGTCCGGATACCAGGATTATCAGTGCCCAAGGGTGACCTTGGAAGCTTCTGCCCTTCCCCTACTGTACCATGATATAGAAGGAGTCCAGAGCCTGAGGGCCTTTGGAGGCTTTTCTCCCTGTACTGATGGCTAGGGGAGAATTGGCCAGTGCTGGTGCTTTGCCTTCCCATGTAGACCAGACAGGCCCACACGAGTCGTTTGTCAAAGAAAAGGAAATCTCATCACAGGTTCTGGTGTGGCTGCCTGGATGTAACTGTGCTGTACGCCTTACTCATTCGTACAGTGTCTGAGACTTCTACTCCCATCCAGATTTTGTGGCCAGAGCACTGGACAGCCAGGACCAGCACCCAGAGGCCATGTCTTCCGGCTTCTAGGGCAATGCCCTTTTCAACAAGACCAGTAGAAAACCTAATAACAATTTCTATGCCTTTGTATTTTTTTTTTTAAATCCTGCTTTAAGTGAAAGTTTATAAATAAAGTCAGTCTCTCATACAGAAACTTATATACACCTTGCTATGTACTCCTAGTTGCTCTCCGCCTAATGAGACAGCACACTCCTCCTCTCTACCCTGTATTCCCTGTGCCCATTCAGCCAGCTCCTTTCCCCCTGTGCCTTCTCATCTCTCCTCTGGACAGGAGCTGCCCACATAGTCTCATGTGTCTACTTGAGCCAAGAAGCTCACACCTCACCAATATCCTTTTCCATCTCATAGTCCAGTCCAATCCCTGCCTGAAGAGTTGGCTTTGGGAATGGTTCCTGTCTTGGGCTAACAGAAGGTCTGGGGACCATGACCTCTGGGGTCCTTTGAGTCTCAGTCAGACCATTAAGTCTGGTCTTTTTATGAGAATTTAAGGTCTGCATCCCTCTGTTCTGCTCCATCCAGGATTCTCTGTTGTGTTCCCTGTTACGGCAGTCATTGGTTGTAGCCGGGCACCATCTAGTTCTTCTGGTCTCAGGCTGATGTAGTCTCTGATTTATGTGGCTCTTTCTGCCTCTTGGGTTCATATTTACCTTGTGTCTTTGGTGTTCTTCATTCTCCTTTGCTCCAGGTGGGTTGAGTCCAGACGATGCATCTTAGATGGCTGCTTGCTAGCGTTTAAGACCCCAGGTGCTACTCACCAGAGTGGGATGAAGAATGTTTTCTTAATACATTACTTTATGCCAATTGACCTAGATGTCCCCTGAAACCATGGTCCCCAGACCTTTGCCCCTGCTACTCTGGACTTCGAAGTGTTTGGCTATATTCAGGAAACTACTTTGCTCTTGGTTTAGTCCAGTTGTGCTGATGTCTCCTGTGTTGTGTGTTCTCTTTCCCTTCACCTAAAGTAGTTCTTGTCTATTATCTAATTAATGAATACCACTTTCCCTCCCTCCCCACCCTCATAACCACCAATGAATATTTTCTTCTGTGTTTAAACTGTTTATTGAGTTCTTATAATAGTGGTCTCATACAATATTTGTCCTTTTGCAACCGATTAATTTCACTCAGCATAATACCTTCCAGGTTCCTCCATGTTATTAGATGTTTCATGGATTCATCATTGTTCTTTATTGTGTGAATATACCATAATTTATCTATCTGTTCATCTGTTGATGGGCACCTTGGTTGCTTCTATCTTTTTGCTATTGTAAACAGTGCTGCAATGAACATGAGTGTGCATATATATCTGTTTGTGTGAAGGCTCTTATTTCTCTAGGATATACTCCAAGGATTGGGATTGCTGGATCGTATGGTAGTTTTATTTCTAGCTTTTTAATGAAGCACCAAATCGATTTCCAAAGTAGCTGTACCATTTTACATTCCCACCAGCAGTGTATAAGTGTTCTAGTCTCTCCACAACTTCTCCAACATTTATTATTATGTGTTTGTGCCTTTGTATTTTTATCTCTAAAAGGAGAATAGTAAAAATACCTCATGTTATGAATTGAATTGTGTCCCCCCCCAAAAAAAATACATATTGAATACCTGGCTCTTGTACCTGTGCCCATCCTTCCTGTTTGGAAATTGAGCTTATCTTTATGTTATGTTAATTAGGTCATACCAGTGTAGGGTAGATCCTAAACCTAATCACTTTTGAGTTCTAAAAGGACCAGAACACGGGGGAAGACAGACACCAAGTGAGGATCACCGAGAAACCAAGGAGTGCTCACAGTTATGAAGAAGGATGGAATTGACAAGGCTAAGACCCTGATTTGGATTTTTTACCTCCAGAATTATGAAAAAAAATTTCTGTTCTTTAAAGCCACCCCACCTACTTGTAGTATTTGTGTTACAATACTAGGAAACTAAGACACTGCTCAAATAGAAAATTATGATCATTTCAAAATTATGATCATTTCAAAGAATTTTTTTTAAATTGTGATTTAGGTGAAAGTTTACAGAGGAAATTAGCTTCTCATTAAACAGTTAATACACAAATTGTTTTGTGACATTGGTTGCCAACCCAGTGATCTGAAAATTGAGCATTTTGTCACTATGCAATCTTAACATGTTTTGAGGACAATGACATAATCAAAATCATCCAACTATTCTGCTCTGGAAATTCTCAAAAACCAGACAGAATGTTTTAGAATGTAGTAATAAAAATTATCTATAGGAGAAAAAATTCCACTGAATCTTAAACATTACCCTCAGGGGGTAAAGAAAATTTTATACACAGGGCTTTGAATTGGTTTGTTCCAGTGCAAACATCTGCTGAGAATTTGCATTTCTAACAAGTTCCCTGCTGAGAATTTGCATTTCCACCTGGATATACTGAATCAGAATCTATGTTTTAATTAGATCCCCAGGTGATTCTTATGTATAACTTCCTCGGAACTTTTCATGTCCAAGGTATGTAAGACGCAGTCTCGCCATCCTTGCCTCTAAGGAGCATCTGTACGTCTTCGAAGACAGATTTGTTTGTTCTTTTGGCAGTCCATGGTATATTCAATATTCTTTGCCAACACCACAATTCAAAGGCGTCAGTTCTTCTTCGGTCTTCCTTATTCATTGTCCAGCTTTCACATGCATATGATGCGATTGAAAATACCATGGCTTGGGTCAGGCTCACCTTAGTCAAGGTGACATCTTTGCTTTTCAACACTTTAAAGAGGCCCTTTACAGCAGATTTACCCAATGCAATGTGTCATTTGATTACATGGCTGCTGCTTCCATGGCTGTTGATTGTGGATCCAAGTAAAATGAAATCCTTGACAACTTCAGTCTTCTCTCTGTTTATCGTGACGTTGCTCATTGGTCCAGTTGTGAGGATTTTTGTTTATATTGAGGTGCAATCTATACTGAATGCTGTGGTCTTTGATCTTCATTAGTATGTGCTTCAGCTCCTCTTCACTTTAAGCAAGCAAGATTGTGTCATCTGCATGTTTTCTAAAGTGATTGGACCATTTTGCATTCCCACTAGCAGTGTTTAAGAGTTCCAATCTCCCTGCAACCTCTTCAAAATTTGTTATTTTCTGTTTTTTTTGATTCGTGCCAGTAATGTTGGAGTGAGATGGTGTTTCATTGTAGTTTTGATTTGCATTTCTGTAATGGCTAGTGATCGAGAGCATTTCTTCATGCATCTGTCAGCCACCCTGGTGTCTTCTTTGATGAAGTGTCTGTTCATATCCTTTGCCCATTTTTTAATCTTTTTATTGTAGAGGTATTGAGTTTTCCTGTAGATTTTAGAGATTAGGCCTTTGTCGGATACATCATAGCCAAAATTTTTTTCCCAGCCTGTAGGTTCTCTTTTACTCTTCTGGTGAAGTCTTTTGATGAGCATAAGTGTTTAATTTTTAGAAGATCCCATTTATCTAGCTTATCTTCTGGTGTTTGTATATTGTTAATTATGGTTTGTATGCTGTTTATGCCATATATTAGAGGCCCAAGTGTTGATCCTATTTTTTCTTCCATGATCTTTATAGTTTTGGGTTTTATATTTAGGTCTCTGATCCTTTTTGAATTAGTTTTTGTGTATGGTGTGAGGTATGAGTCCTGTTTCTTTTCTTTTTTTTTTTTTTTACAGATAGACATCCAGTTTTGCCAGCACCATGTATTAAAAAGACTGTCTTTTCCGCACTTAATGGACTTTGGGCCTTTGTCAAAGATCAGGTGGCTATAAGTAGATGGATTTATATCTGTGATCCCAACTCTGTTCCATTGGTCCATGTGTCTGTCATTGTACCAGTACCAGGCTGTTCTGACTACTATAGCTGTATAGTAGGTTCTGAGGTCAGGTAGCAGGAGGCCTCTTCCTTTGTTCTTTTTCCACAATAATGCTTTACTTCTCTGGGGCTTCTTTCCTTCCCATGTAAAGTTAGCGATTAGTTTTTCTATTTTGTTAAAGAATGCTGTTGGTATTCGGATCAGGATTGTATTGTATTTGTAGATTGCTTTGGGTAGAATTGAAAACCCTGGTGGCTTAGTAGTTAAAAGCTATGGATGCTAAACAAAAGGTTGGCAGTTCGAATGCACTAGGTGCTCCTTGGAAACATTATGGGACAGTTCTATTTTGTCCTTTAGGGTCACTATGAGTTGGAATTGACTCGATGGCAATGTTTTTTTTGGGTAGAATTGACATTTTCACAATGCTGAGTCCATGATATTTAAAATTTTTGTTTTCCACTTAGTATTTTTTTTTTTTTATCCATGAACACATTTCTGATCTGAAATACTTGCTTACATAATATTTAGATTTTCTTGATCGGGTAAATCTTTTTTCCAAATCTTCTGAATAATTTATTAAATTTAAAAGTTTGAAGGACAGTGGATCCCTTTTTACTCCTTATATTTGCCGGCCACGTGCTGATATTAGCTGCTACCACAGATGTTGTTAGTAGCTGTACCAGTCAGTATAGTCTAGGGTATATTATGTTAAAAAAAAAAATTAGTGTATTTAATAACAAAGATTTATTTCTTGCTCATCTCTATCATGGATTGGCTGGAGATTCTGCTCACTACTCACTGACAGCAAATTTCAGGGCCTGACCCAACACTAGTAGCCAGAAAGTACCATGTGCCAGGAAGGTGGAAGCTAGAAGGGCTTGGTGAACAGCATTGATTATCACAGTTACCCATCCAGTGTACATCTCCTCTTCCTCCTTCCTAGGAGATTGCTGACTTTGATCAGTTATCATGCTACCTATTAATTTAGACAAAGATGATCCTATTTCCTGTTCTACGGGTGGACTTAGAAGCATTTAAGTCAATTTATCCTGCTTGTTGTGATTGGTTCATAAAAGAACATGAGATACAATTCAGATCAGTGAGATGCTATGAAGTTTGTAAGAGTTTTGGGAGAGTTTCTTCTCATTCTTTTAGGACAGCTTCTAGGAGTAATTTCCTTGCTCTTGCTGGATGTGTTTGAGAAAGCGTGGAGACGCAACTGGTACAGGCAGCCATCCTATGACCAAGAGGAGAACTAGCTTCAGGATGAAGCTGACAAAATGGATGGTAGAGCAAAGAGACACAAAAAACCTGGGTCCTTAGTGAAATGACTAGTTACTGGATCATCCAAACCTACTGCCTGCCCTACCTTTGGACTTCCAGTTAGCCTAGTAAAAAAATCTCCTTATTGTTTAAGCCATTTTGAGTTGGATTTTCTGTTACTTGTAGCCAAAAGCATCCTTTCATGGTATGCCTGCTTAACTAGATTTCCTGTCAGGTCCTTCTTACTTGATCTGGAAGCCCTGACTCCAACTAAGCATCGTTATTCATACATTACTGGCTGCCTTTTTCCTCTTGTCACAGTTCACTATGATATAGAATGTGGACTTGCCTCAAACTCCCAGGATATGAATTCCTCGCTTGGGTTACTGACTTCATGGCCTTCAAATAGGATCTGCTTATGTTTTACTCTCTGCCAGGTTCCTCTAACTATTCAGACCACTTCTGGCCCACCCACCTTGCAAAGCAGGCTTCCACATCAATGCCAACAAGGAGGAGGGCTTCTCAAGGACATTTTTGCCTTTTGAAACATGTCCTTTGTATTGCTAAATTGTATTTTACCTACATACAGGTTGAAACTAAAGCAGTCCACATGGTCAAATGCTATGAAATACAAGGGTCAGAGGAACAGTCCCTCCACCGTCAGTGGCATGCACCATCACAGAGCTGTGAGCTTTGTGATTTATTTGCTTGAGTCCTAAATTGAGGCTGCATTATTCAGGCATGCAAGCTGTTTTAAAGCTGCCACTGAAATGTCCCATCACATCTCATACATGAGCTGAAGGTTGACAGTAGAGCCATTTTCTATGACACTAGTCACAGCAAAAGACAGAAGCCCTGGCACTAATGTGGGCAGGGGTTGCTCTTTCGATTCAGATTTTAACGGACATATTTTAGGTGAATTCTAATAGGGGTGAAGTTACCACATTTGTAGGTTTCCCAGCCTGGCTCATTTACTATCACAAATGCAAGAAGCCATGCCAAGTTAACTTACCTCAAGTAGTTTGGGGGAAGTCAGAGAGAAGTCAAACCTATGGGTAATCTAGGAAAAAAATATTCTAGGAGCTAGGGTGGGAGGAGTGGTGTTACTCATGTGACTGGATATGTAGAGTTTGAACTGGCCCTTTTCTGAATTATTAATACTCTCTAAATCAGGGAAGACCTGGATCTTTTGGATTTACTGTCCTTGTATCCAACAGAGATGATTCCAGAGAGATTTCTAGATTCTAAGAAAATATTCTGAGGCTGACAGTTGCTTCGGGGAATAAAGAGACAGCATGTGTCTGCTTTTTTTTTTTTCCTCCCCTTTTCCTTTCCCTTAGCTCATATTATCAGGTCATGCAAATCTCTCACTAATACAATTGAGGCTTACAAACTGTTAGAAGAATCACAGTCTTAATGAACGTCATTTGAGAAGAAAGGAAGAAAAGAAAGGAGGTGAGGAATAGGGAGAGAGAACAGTAGACTGTTATCTAGCTGGTTTGGCTCTCTCTCACCCAGAAGGCCGACTTTCCGGCAATAGGAAGGAGGATGGGTCAAATTATGGTAATTAGGATCTGATGTGGCAGCTCATGATTTGCATTTCCTTCATTTCATTGTTTCCCCTCATGCTCGCTGGAAGACTAAATAATACACTTCTATGTTTGAACCAAAGGATGATTCTTGGCATTCAGAAGAGGAACGGCCACTAGAGTACATGTTTGGACTGGCCTTCCAGAATGGTTTTCAGTGGGATGAAGGCAGGTGGCCTAGTAGAATCAGCTGATCTGTCTCTAGGGGACTTTAGAGAAAGGATCATAAGATTTTAAGAACTTCCCTGTGGATCTATTATCAAGTGCTGACTACCTAGTTTGTGCAGTGGATTATCAAAATCATTATTTTCCCTTCTCCCTCCTACTGAACATGTTTTGCTTTCCAAGAGACTGGAGTTGGAGGAAAAGCACACAGGGAGATGGGTATTGCTTATTTTCTTATCAAATGGAGGTGACGGTGCTTTCTCCTATCAGCCCAGCAAATCTCCTCTAGCCCAAGCCCTGGTCTTTTCCCATCCATTGTGAGATGTGATTGGCAACTGCTCACTGATGATAAAGACACTGAATGATTCTCCCAAGCTGCCAATCAGCCACTGTGCAGGTCACCTTTAAATTCACTTTATATTAAACAAGAAAGGAAGTGAACTGTTGAAATACCAAATGCAGGGTTGGTTGAAGGTTTCTGGTAGCATATTTTAACAGAACCATAATTTCCACCAGTTATTTTTGAGAAGAAACTATTAGAGAAACATAGACTTTTGAATCCAATGTGATCACACACATCACTAGGTTTGTGAAAAACATCTGTGTTTAAAGTAGGGGTGTCGATGCTGACAGCCGCCCTAATTCTACTTCCTTGCTATCAACATGAGCCCTGTAGTTCCAATTATTCTACACTATTCCCCACATGGCAAATTTACACAACCTTCAGTTCATTGCCTCTTCAGGAAGGCCTGTGTTGACTTTGCCCATGTTCTGATTATTATTCGAGTCACTACTAGCAGGAATACCAATGTAAACCATTCATTACTTGCCAATGATGACGGCACTGGGAAGCTTTAGGGCTGGGATCATCTGGTCCACTTTCTCATTTTGTAGATAAAACTTGGGCTCAAGTGACCTCCCCAAAGTCTGTTCGCTATTTAGAGCAGATTTGGCAAAAGAATGCATGGATTTTTAATGTTAATGTTTCATTGATTTATAATGTGCATTATACTTCTGTAGTGTATACAGAAAAAATGGGCAGATCATATGTGTAAGCTCAATGAATCCACAAAGTGGACACACCAGTGTAACCAGCACCCAACCTAAGAAACAACATTACCAGTACCTTTATCCCCTTCCCATCTTTACCACGCCCCTCTAAGGGTGGCCCCACTTGATTTCTAACACTTTACACTACTTTTTTTTTTGCCTGGTTTTGGACTTTTTATGAATAGATCCAAAAGCCTTTAAATAAGTGATCTTTCCATCATCACAGTGTCTTTGGACACCCAGTTCGCCTAAGGAAGATAACACAACAGAGCTTAGCAGTTTCACAAATGGGAAGGAGAACCAAATTCTATTATGAAGTCAGATTTACATATTCAAGTGGGCAGCCCTATAATCTTCACCAGTTAGGGAAAACATTTCATTGGATTTAAATTGCTCAAACACAAAAACCAACAAAACCCAGCTCCTGTTCCATCAGGGGTGAGCACAGGTCCACCTTGTTGCTGCTCGCTCACTCTGATGACAGTTATAATTCTATAAATGTGAGTTCACACCATTCTTCAGAAAAATTTATTGCCTTTTTGTGGCTGCTATTGATTTTCACCCTGACATAGTACTATCCTTGACAATCTTGCATTTTCATCACTGACATCTTAATAGATTCAGAGACAGAAATATCATTGGATCGCTTTCTAAATTTCTTCACGGCAAATAACCAAATTTCTGTCTCATTTCCTATAATGCAATGCTAGCCTTTCTCTGTGTGTGTGTTTTTCTTTAAACACTTAGTTTTCTATTAAAAACATTTTCCATTTCTCCTCTGGTATTTTTCTCCAGGACGTAAAGGAAATCCACATGCTTTATTTACCGTCCAGTTGTGTAGTAAAGTTCTGACTGCATCTTATAAATGCCAGCAAATACAGTATAAGATGCAGACCAGTGGTCAGCTCACAACATATCTGTAAGATTTGCATGTTTTGGTCACATATCTCTTTTCGCACACCCAGTACTTTCCAGTATAGTTTTTTATGTACTGAAAGATAAGCAGCTGCAGGATTGGGTCCACCACCAGCTATCCAAAACAAACTCTTGGCATATCTGTGGATCATCTCATCTCATGCTCTGTAAATTACTGAATATGGGAAAAACAGAATAAATCCTCCTAGTCTAGTAAGTGAAGGTGTAAAGTGACAGTAGTAAAAACAGGGTACAGGAACAAAGTTCTTCGGGGGGGTTCCCAGAAGGCATTTTATACAGTCATGTGCCTTCTTCCTCAGAGGCAGTAGAATTCTTTTGGCATTTGAGTCTTAAGGAACTGTAACAGCCAATGGTGAAAAAGCTATTTAGTAATGGATAGAACCATGTCAAAGTGAACCAAAATAAATAGCCATGACGGAGGTGATTAATTCATCTGTAATAAAGTTTGGACTCTCAGAGAATTCTAGCAGTTTTTGGATTCAAATGGGAGAGAAGCATGTGGCTTCCAGGCAGCAGCTGTACAGGTAAGGATCTTTGCTCAGAAAGAAAAAAAAAAAAATTTTTTTTTAATAGGCTGTCACGTGCCGTGAGGGAAAGGGAAGAATTGAAGTGGGAAGGAATAATACCGATGGGAAAACTCTGTACCTTTGACTTTGAACAGGAATATGATGCTTCCCTTCCATTAGCAGTATTGAAACCTTGCTATTTTGAAATCCTTAAAGGCCCAGTATCTCTCCACCATCCATGGAAAGACTGAGAGTAGGCAGGCTGTTCCTGAGAGCATAATATCTCAAGGCAGGAAAGCCTGAGATCATCCTGAAGCCACAACGAGCGCACTCTTAAGAGCTGTCAGATAATGTTTTCCTAATTTGATAGGCCAGGTCAATCAAGACATAAACCAAAACAAGCAAGCAAGCAAACAAACAAAAAAAACCCAACCCAAAAAGAGCATGAGTGGAAATATTAATTTCTGACAAAATAGACTTTAAAGTTAAATCCACCGAAAGGATAAGGAAGGACACTATGTAATGATTAAAGGGACAATACACCAGGAGGATATAACCATATTAAATATTTATGGACCCAATGACAGGGCTTCAAGATACATAAAACAAACTCTAACAGCATTGAAAAGTGAGATAGATAGCTCCACAGTAAAAGTAGGAGACTTCAACACACCACTTTCAGTGAAGGACAGAACATCCAGAAAGAAGCTCAATAAAGACACAGAAGATCTAAATGCCACAATCAACCAACTTGACCTCATAGACATATACAGAACACTCCACCCAGGAGTAGCCAAATATACTTTCTTTTCCCATGCACATGGAATATTCTCTAGAATAGACCACATATTAGGTCATAAAGCAAGCCTTAATAGAACCCAAAACATCAAAATATTACAAAGCATCTCTATGAGCATAAGGCCATAAAAGTAGAAATCAATAACAGAAAAAGCAGGGAAAAGAAATCAAATACTTGGAAACTGAAAAATACCCTGCTCAAAAATGACTGGGTTATAGAAGAAATTAAAGATGGAATATAGGATTCAATGAGAATGAAAACACTTACTATCAGAACCTTTGGGACACAGCTAAAGCAGTGCTCAGAGGTCAATTTATATCAAAAGTGTACACATACAAAAAGGAGAATGGGCCCAATTCAAAGAATTATCCCTACAACTTGAACAAATAGAAAGAGAGGAACAAAGGAAACCCTCAGGCACCAGAAGAAAGCAAATAATAAAAATTAAAGTAGAATTAAATGAAATAGAGAACAGAAAAACAATTGAAAGCGTTAACAAGACCAAAAGCTGGTTCTTTGAAAAAATTAACGAAACTGGTAAGCCATTGGCCAAACTAACAAAAGAAAAACAGGAGAGGAAGCAAATAACCCGAATAAGAAATGAGATGGGCGATATCACAACGGACCCAAGTGAAATTAAAAGAATCATATCAGATTACTATGAAAAATTGTACTCTAACAAATTTGAAAACCTAGAAGAAATGGATGAATTCCTAGAAACACACTACCTACGTAAACTAACATAAACAGAGGTAGAACAACTAAATAGACCCATAACAAAAGGTGAGATTGAAAAGGTAATCAAAAAACTCCCAACAACAAAAAAGCCCTGGCCCATACGGCTTCACTGCAGAATTCTACCAAACTTTCAGAGAAGAGTTAACACCACTATTACTAAAGGTATTTCAAACCATGGAAGAGGATGGAATACTCCCAAACTTAATCCACGAAGCCAGCATATTCCTGATACCAAAACCAGGTAAAGACACCACAAAAAAAGAAAATTACAGATTTACATCCCTCATGAACTTAGATGCAAAAATCCTCAACAAAATTCTAGCCAATAGAATTCAACAAGATATCAAAAAAATAATTCACCATGACCAAGTGGGATTCATACCAGGTATGCAGGGATGGTTCAACATTAGAAAAACAATCAATGTAATCCATCAAATAAACAAAACAAAAGAATCACATGATCTTATCAATTGATGCAGAAAAGGTATTTGACAAAGTCCAACATCCATTCATGATAAAAACTCTCAGCAAAATAGGAATAGAAGGAAAATTCCTCAATGTAACAAAGGGTGTTTATACAAAGCCAACAGCTAACATCCTAAATGGAGAGAGTCTGAAAGCATTCCCCCTGGGAATGGGAACCAGACAAGGATGCCTTTATCACCACTCTTATTCACACTGTGCTGGAGGTCCTAGCCAGAGCAATTAGGCTAGATCATGAAATAAAGGGCTTCTAGATTGGTAAGAAAAAAAAAATTTTTTTTTTTTTTTAGATTGGTAAGGAAGAAGTAAAAGTATCTCTATTTGCAGATGACATGATCTTATACACAGAAAACCCTAAAGAATCCTCAAGAAAACTACTGAAACCAACAGAAGAGTTCAGCAGAGTTTAAGGATAGAAGATAAACATACAAAAATCACTTGGATTCCTCTACAACAACGAGAACATCAAAGAGGAAATAACCAAATCAATACCATTTACAGTAGCCCCCAAGAAATTAAAATACTTAGGAATAAATCTAATAAGAGACGTAAGACCTATACAAAGAAAACTACAAGACACTACTATAAGAAATCAAAAGAGACCTACGTAAGTGGAAAAACATACCTTCCTCATGGATAGGAAGACTCAACATTGTAAAAATGTCTATTCTACCAAAAGTGATCTACAGATACAATGCAATTCTCATCCAAATTCCAATGACATTTTTTAATGAGATGGAGAAACAAATCACCAACTTTATATGGAAGGAAAAGAGGCCCCGGATAAGTAAAGCATTACTGAAAAAGAAGAACAAAGTGGGAGGCCTCACCCTACCTGATTTTAGAACCTGTTATATTAGCACAGTAGTCAAAATAGCCTGGTACTGTTACAACAACAGATACATAGACCAATGGAACAGAACTGAGAATCCAGACATAAATCTATCCATATATGAGCAGTTGATATTTGGTCTTAAAGGCCCAAAGTCAGTTAAACAGGGAAAAGACAGTCTCTTTTGGTGCTAGCATAACTGGATATCAATCTGCAAAAAAAAAAAAAAAAAAAATGAAACAAGATCCATACCTCACACAATTCACAAAAACTAATTAAAAATGGATCAAAGACCTAAATATAAAATCTAAAATGATAAAGATCATGGAAGAAAATATAGGGACAACACTAGGAGCCCTAATACATGGCATAAACAGTATACAAAACATTACTAACAATACAGAAAAGAAATTTGATAACTGGGAGCTCCTAAAAATCAAGCACCTATGCTCATCCAAAGGCTTCACCAAAAGAGTAAAAAGATTACCTACAGACGGGGAAAAAGTTTTTAGCTATGACATTTCTGATCAGCACCTGATCTCTAAAATCTACATGATACTGTAAAAACTCAACAACAAAAAGACAAATAACCCAATTAAAAAATGGGCACAGTGTATGAACAAGCACTTCACTAAAGAAGACATTCAGGTAGCTAACAAATACATGAGGAAATGCCCACGATCATTATCCATTAAAAAAAAAAAAATGCAAATCAAAGCTACGATGAGATTCCATCTCACTCCAACAAGGCTGCCATTAATCCGAAAAACACAGCATAATAAACGTTGGAGAGGCTGTGGAGAGGCTGGAACACTTATACACTGTTGGTGGCAATGTAAAATGGTACAACCACTTTGGAAATTGATTTGGCACTTTTTTAAAGAGCTAGAAATAGAACTACCATACGATCCAGCAATCCCACTCTTTGGAATATATCCTAGAGAAATAAGAACCTTTACACAAACAGATATATGCCCACCCATGTTCATTGCAGCACTGTTTACAATAGCAAAAAGATGGAAGCAACCAAGGTGCCTGTCAACAGATGAATAGACTAATTATGGTATATTCACACAATGGAATATTAGGCAACAATAAAGAACAATGATGAATTCGTGAAACATTTCATAACATGGAGGAATCTGGAAGGCATGCTGAGTGAAATTAGTCAGTTGCAAAAGGACAAATATTGTGTGAGACCACTATTATAAGAACTGGAGAAATAGTTTAAACAGAAAAGAAAATATTCTTTGATGGTTATGAGAGTGGGGAGGGAGGGAGGGAGAAGAGTATTCACTAATTAGGTAGTAGACAAGAACTATTTTAGGTGAAGGGAAAGACAATACACAATACACGAGAGGTCAGCACAACTGAACTAAACCAAAAGCAAAGAAGTTTCCTGAATAAACTAAACACTTCTAAGTCCAGAGTAGCAGGGTGGGGGTTTGGGGACCATGGTTCCAGGGGACATCTAGGTCAATTGGCATAATTAAATCTATTAAGAAAACATTCTGCATCCACTTTGGTGAGTGGCGTCTGGGGTCTTAAATGCTAGCAAGTGGCCATCTAAAAAAAAAAAAGATGCATCAATTGGTCTCAACCTACCTGGAGCAAAGGAAAATGAAGAACACCAAAGACAAAGGTAATTATGAGGCCAAGAGACAGAAAGGGCCACATAAATCAGAGACTGCATCAGCCCGAGACCAGGAGAGATAGCTGGTGCCTGGCTACAACTTTTGACACCCCTGACAGGGAACACAACAGAGAATCCCTGTGGAGCAGGAGAGCAGTGGGATGAGGACTTCAAATTCTCTTAAAAAGACCAGACTTAATGGTCTGACTGAGACTAGAAGGACCTCGGAGGTCGTGGTCCCCAGATCCTCTGTTAGCCCAAAACAGGAACCATTCCCAAAGCCAACTCTTCAGACAGGGATTGGACTGGACTATAAGACAGAAAAGGATACTAGTGAGGTGTGAGCTTCTTGGCTCAAGTAGACACATGAGAGTATGTCTTGGGGGAGATGAGAAGGCAGAGGGGGACAGAAGCTGGCTGAATGGACACAGGAATACAGGGTGGAGAGAAGGAGTATGCTGTCTCATTAGGGGGAGAGCAACTAGGAGCAAGGTGTATATAAATTTTATATGAGAGACAGACTTGATTTGTAAACTTTCACTGAAAGCACAATAAAAGAAAAGAAAAAAAAAAACCCATGCCACTGCCATCGAGTCAATTCCAACTCATAGAGACCCTATAACGACCACATAGTACAGAGCAGAACTGCCCCATAGAGTTTCCAAGGCCGTAAATCTTTACGGAAGCAAGCTGCCACATCTTTCTCTGGCAGAGAGGCTGGTGGGTTTGAATAGCTGACCTTTTGGTTAGCAGTTGAGCACTTTAACCACTGTGCTACCAGGGCTCCTTAATCATGACATTGTTGCCTTGAAATCAAAGAATACAAAGGCCCTGCATTCCTGGGAAAATATGATTTGCAATCAGGCAGGATATATATCTTTTGTGGACTCCTGGTAATTAGAATCTATCTCCATTTTCCTCTATTGGTGACACTGGCAGGAGCCCAAAGAAGTTGAGATTCCCACTGATGGTGAGCCAACCACACAGTCCCAACCATGTTTCCAAAGATCCAGTGAAGCAGACAGGGTGGGCAGACCACTGAACTGCAGAGATCACGTGGTTGGAGGCTAAAAATATCAAAGATCCTGTGAAGCTAAAGGAGAATGGGCCTCTGGCAAGGGACTAATAACCTCACCCCAAGAAGGTAGCCTGCCAGGAACCCTTTCTCTATACTTAACTCCATGATTAATTAAACTCTTTTTAATTATGCTAGAATTAGCCCTGTCAATAGAAATGTAGCCCACAGGCTCGGTTCCCAGATTTTTGAATTTTCCTTTGCACTTTTGTATTTGTTTTGTGAGCAATCATAAAGTTTCCCTGAAGCCAAGGAAGTCTGAGCCAATGACATTCTCTGCACCTCCTGCCCGCCTCATCACTCAGACCGGAGTGCACAATGGTGGAGAGGAATATTGGAGAGGAACCAGCTCAGGAAGACAGTTCCAATAATACCAATGAGAAGCATGAAGAGAAAGGGCAGGTTATGGAAATGATTTTCTATAGTATTAACCACAGAAAAACAATGATAAAGACTGAAATTTGTGGAACATCTTCCAGGATGTTCAGGATTCTCTATACATGCTATTTCATTTATGTCGAGACTGTGGAGAACGACCAAATGACTTAATTATAAAACTATACATTTGAATGGCATTTGATAGCTACAAATTGCTTTTTCTTGTCTTGTTTGACCCTTATTTGAACCCAGGAAATACAAAGGTGTATGTTCATTTTGCATACAAGGAAAATGAAGCTTAAAAAGGTTGTGTGACTTGTCCAAATTCATAAATCACTAGGAGCCTGGTCTAGGAACTAGTCAGGTATGAACTTCAATGTCCACCACCACTGGCCTGTCAGTTTGTCATATTGTGGCCGCTTGCATGTTGCTGTGCTGTTGGAAGCTATGCCACTGGTGATTCAAATACCACCAAGGTCACACATGACGGACAGGTTTCAGTGGAGCTTCCAAACTAAGATAGACCAGGAAGAAAAGCCTGCAGTTCTAATTTCTAAAATTAACCAATGAAAACTTTATGGATCACGAAGAGAATACTGTCTGACACAGTGCTGGAAGATGAGCCCCCAGGTTGGAAGGCACTACACAATAGCCACAACAATGGACTCAAACACAATAATGATCGTGAAGATGGTGCAGGCAACATTTCATTCTGTTATACATAAGATTGCCATGAATAACAGCTGACTCAATGGCAACTAACTACAACAGAATGTCCACGTCTTCCCTGTTTAACATATTCCAGGAGGTGGGTTCTAGGTGATGGCCTTGGCACCCTGACATGAATAAAACATAACTAATACATACTGTGCCCACTTCAGGCACCAATGGCTTCAAAGAGAACATAGGATGTGACACTGCTCACGGGTGGTTTACAGTTTGGTTGGGTAGAATGGCCCTAAAGCCAAGCATAAACAAGACATTGCAACACTAGATGGTACAAAAAAAAAGAGCACACAAATTTCAGAGAGGTCAGGCAATACTGGGGAAGATTTTCAGACAGGAGGCAGGACTTACATGAGCCGGATGTTGTAGAGAAGCAGGCTGTGACCATGGGAAAGGAGTAGGATGAATGATCCCGTCCTAGGGAGCAAAAAGGTAACTCTGGGAACATCTTGATTTTAGTTATCCACAAGGAGATTTAGGAATTTGTGGGGATGATTTCCTTGGGTGGTGAACAGAAGAGCAGGCTATGAGGGCCCAAATCATTTAAATCTTCAGAATGAATTTCAACACATGAAATTGCATTTGGCAGCAACCAGGCAGCTAGGTTGGAGTGCAAAGCCCTGGTAAATACACAGTGTGTATGGTTTACACCACACAGCAATGTGCCATTGCCAGCTTTCTGCTTGTCCTGCAAGGCAGTTTTGAATATAGAAAACTAGCAGGGTGAATCAGGAAATTCAGAAACCCAGAGACAGATTTGCTTGGATGGAAAAATTTACTATATATAATGTTAATTTAGTGCCTTTGTGTAACAGAGAGGGAAAAAAGCTCTTAGAAAAAGTTAGGAGCCATAATTTATCTTAATGTTGACAAAGAGTCTTCATAAATGCTTCACCCCTTTATTTAGTAAGATATGTATGGAGAGGAATTTTCATGAAGAACATCTAAGTCAGCCAGAGCCACCTGAGCCCAGGGCTGGACTGTATGTTTGTAATGATCAATACCAAAGCCTAACAATGGAAGGTAAAACAGTTTATGAATGGATGGCTATGTTAGGTAATTTTTCTACTACTCTTTAAAAAATTCAAGCTCATTTTAAGGTGTATATGGATTTAGTGGAAACCCTGGTGGTGTAGTGGTTAAGAGCTACAGCTGCTAACCAAAAGGTCAGCACTTTGAATCCACCAGGCGCTCCTTGGAAACCCTATGGGGCAGTTCTACTCTGTCCTATCGGGTCACTATGAGTCAGAATCGACTCGACGGCAACGGCTTTGGTTTTTTGGTTTATGAATTTAGTCGGAAATGGGAGGTGGCAATCAATGCCTAAAACAGGGGCCAACATTTCTTACTTCTAGTAGGCTGGGTAGTAGGACAGGAAGTCAGGCTTTATGTCATTACATTAATTTTGTTTCCTTCATTCTCCCCATTCCTTCCTCCCGTTCAGATGGTTTAAGGTTGGTTGGAACATAGAAAACTCCAGTAACCCAACCCAGTCAAACATGGCTCCCTAGCTAGCATTTCTCTCAGCTACAGGAGCCTGTTAAATAGTCCTAAAAAACAAAACAAAAAAAACCCCATTACCGTTGAGTTGATTCCACCTCATAGAGACCCTACAGGACAGAGTAGAACTGCCCCATAGGGTTTCTAGGAACAGCTGGTGGACTTGAACTGGTGGCCTTTTGGTTAGCAGCCATGCTGTTAACCACTGAGCCACCGGGGCTGAACTCACCTATTCCCTAACCTCTGTCCCCAAGACTGAATTAGGTTCTATGCTTACCCGGAGCACCATGTACTTATCAAGCTGTAGTGAGTGTGTGTGTGTGTGTGTGTGTGTGTGTGTGTGTGTGTATGAAGAAAGAGGTAGAGGGAGACCAGTTAAATAGTGTAGGCTGTTGGTCTTCCCTTCTACTCACTGAAGGTAAGCCTTCATGAGCATATGACTGGGCCTGTGAATTCCACTCTGCTCAGTCTTCTTAGTTCCCCAGTGCTTTCCATGATGTAAAGCATCTTACTGTGTTTTTAAGAGTTTAAAACAATTATTTAAAAAAAAAAATCACAGACCATAATGCAAGAATGGTGCTCAATCAAGAAGCAGCAATTGCTTCTAACACTGGAGGGAGAGATTGCCTGCTATGTTGGACTTTAGAGAAATGGTGGCATCTTTGTAAAGGAATTTTCATGGATGCATAATTTTTGTCTTGCCCACTGACTTTAGACCACAACTCCTGTGTAAATGCAGTCTCATTGAGGAGTGAGAGGGAAGGAATGAAGGAAAAAAGAAAGACTGATGCAATGACCAGCTTGATTTGGATGACTCTCTTCCCAATACCTCAGGGAAATGTATCCTTATTTATGAATGATCACACGTTCCAGTTGTTTATGTAGTATATTTTTCTCAGACATTAGCAATTCTCACAGTTTTCACATGAGGAAGGCACGGAGAAGTCAGCTTTATCCTCATCTAAAACCAAGAAAGTCATGGTCCTGACAGGTCCTGAGCAGTGAGAAAGCATTAGACCTTGAATTCTAGTCTCAGTTCATTTTCTCCCACATATAATTTAAGCACACAACAGACCATTGTATGCTTTCTCAACAATGCGAGAGCAAAAATAACAGGAAAAGGTTTTTATAGTTCTATTGGAAGAAGCCCTACAATAGTCTGAAAAGATAAAGTGTGAAATGGTGTGTGAAGAGAATTAGCTAAGGAAATGGAGGAGTCAGTCTGAGGAGCTATAGCTGGAAAATTTGAATGGAAAGTCTCGCTGATGCCTTCTAGAGAACACGATCCCTTGATAACATCTGCTGAGCTCCCTCATGGTTAGGCGGTAGGTGATTCTGCTCCGCTTACTAAAAAGGAAAAAGAAAAACCAAACCCACTGCTGCTGATTCCGACTCATAGTGACCCTATAGGACAAAGTAAAACTGCCCCATAGGGTTTCTGAGGAGAGGCTGGTGGATTCGAACTGCCAACCTTTCAGTTAGCAGCTGTAGCTTTTAGCCACAGCACCACCAGGGTTCTGTTCTGCTTATAAGACTACAAATTAGTCAACCTACATCATGTGTTAGAGATTATAAGAACAGAATCAGGAAATCTGCTGAGAATACTTTTCATGAAGTAATTATGTTTTTCTCCATGTGTGAATAAAAAGAAATGGTTTCTACACTTTCTATGGTACCGCAATTTATAAAAACATCACTAGGGATAGGTTGTATTGCACAGGTTTTAAAAATTCAACGAGAAAGAACGCAAGAAAGTAACCACCCTGATCTATTGTTTTGATGCTTTTTACAGTTTTAGGACACATCACTGTACTGGGAATGAGCTAACATTAATTTTCAGCCTCAGCGGCTGTGTTTCAACAAGCC